>NW_021939471.1:11757872-11988119 GCF_001715985.3 Manacus vitellinus | reverse complement strand
CGGGCGCGGGAGCGCGCGGGAAGCGCTGGGTTTGGTGTTTGAAATGAACGTGATAGTGGGAGTTGTTAATAAATAAATAAATAAGGCAGGAGCTAAGCCGGCAGAATGGCTCCTTAGGAAAGTGGTCACGGCCCCCCAAGCCTGACAAGAGTTCAAAGAGCGTTTGGACAATGCTCTCAGGCACGTGGTGTGACTCTTGGGGATGGTCCCGTGCCCTGCTAAGAGCTGGACTCGGTGATCCATGTGGGTCCCTTCCAACGCGGCATGGTCTGTGATTCCGAGTGACTCACCGCAGTGAGTGGCTCTATAGCATGGGCTGTGCTCCCTTCGGTTTGCCCTGCATTTCCCTGGTGCCAGCCGCTCTTCCCGTGAAGGGTCTGGGGAAAAACACCTCGTTGTTACCAAATGTACAAGGTTCCTGTCCGACATACACATAACAGCAAACAAGCAGTCAGCTGGCGTCCCTTAAGGATGGAAACCTGCCCAAAGCATCTCTGTAAAGTGTAGTGAATTCACTGAGTGAATTGGGTACTGTAGCACACACTTCGGTCACTTACACATGTACTGCGGGTTAAACTGCTTGAAATATGTGCCAGGAGATACACAATGCGCTATATATATACCATGTTTAATGTTACAATGCTCTTAGGGCACCTGTGTATTAGAGGGGGGGTTGACCTCTGAAAGTTCAAAGTAATTCAGCACTACAAATCCACAAGAATAGAGGGCCTGTGGCTTATTATAAACACAAACTTGTTTGGATTGTGGAAAGTAATTAAATGCATTGGGGGGGGGGAAGGAAAATGCTATGTAAGGTCTTAAAGTGCTTTGGGTTCATTTTCGGTTCTTGTGAGATAAATGGAAATGAAAATGAAAATAAACTTTTATAGGACACAGCAGATCAGGGTCAGGAAGGCATTAACTCAGCCGAGAGCCAGATGGTTCCTGCAGGGATATCTGTAATAGTGCAGTGCGGCAGTGCTGCTGTGCTGCGCCCACCTGTGTCTGTGTGCAAGTTCCTGTGCCTCCATATGTAGTGGGGCACAGAAGTGCCTCCATATGTTGAGAGGTAGAAGATGGCAAGGGGGAAGGAGCAATTCTAGGAAAATGCTACTCACAGTTTTCCTTTTCAAACATGATTTAGTGAAACTTTTCTCGAGGTTGGAAAATGCTACCAATTTTTTCTTTTCTTTCTGTAGGTTTTTAAATCAACTTATTTGTTCTCTACTCAACATTATGGTACTTCTGTTTTGTCATATCATGTAACACACCTGTAGCACTGCTTTCATTGCAACAATTATTACATGCTCAAATCACAATGTAGGAGGGGACATTGATGATTGGACAGATCTGGTTTATCTGGTGCAGCCATAGAAGACTTCTGTCCTCCACTACAAACTCACAAAAGTGTGAGAGAAAGGGAGCAGCTGCCCATGTCTGAGATCACTGCACATACTATGCAGCTCTTTAACTCAGAACCACTTCAGTTTAAACTAATCTACCAGTCTTTTCAGCACTTGAAGCATTAACAAAATGAGTACAAACCTTTTCTCAAACTTTTCCAAAGGCCAGCAATGCTGTCTTAACATTGTGTATCATAACAGATATAAATATTCTGCACTTGAGAGATAATATTTTTACTTACAAAGTCATAAAAGTCAACTCTCTTATTTACTTTGCAATACTAAGAAATATAATCAATAAAGCAAGAAATCCCTACTCAAAATCAACACATGGATAGGATATGTTAAGTAATAATCAGAAAAAGTACATACTTGTTTTTCTGCTTATAACTAATTTTTAGCTACAGAATTTGATTTCTTTGGCTTTCAAAATTATTTGCAACTGTGGCACTTACACAGGAGACTGAAACCAGCATGTATCAGGACAGTTGTACAGATTCTGACAATATGAATTGTTAAATGCTTTCACTAGATATTCCCTGAACCCACTGCCTGTCTGTGAATGCCCTATGATTTCCTATTCTGCTGTGGAAGTAATCTTTTTCCTGACTCATACTGTGTAAACAGGTGTCATGAAATAAAAAGGCATATGGCACCAATGTGGCAGTGGCATTTTCTGAGAAAGACATCCTGTGGCTGATGGCGCACGTACCATCACTCAGGCTGTCCCTCCAAATGCCCTGGGAGAGAGAGAACATGGACAGCTGAGCTTTCCCCTCAGAGGGAGCCTGAGGGCAGGGATGGGAAATAAAAAGGTCTGTTTCGAGGTGCCTTCACCAGAAGATAACTGAGAACCTCTGAGAAACATGATTATGTTTTGAAAGCTGCTGAATAACATGGAGTGACATAAATTACACTCTTCAGATCTCTTCTTAAATGTGGAAAATAGAGGAGCGGCTGGAAAAGTGGGATTCATTGAACAAGAAAGGAAAAGGGCAGTCTAATACTGAATAGGAGCAGTGAAGTGAGGTTTCCCTTTTCTTTTTTCCTAAGTTAATGCTTTTACTATTGGATTATGGAGTGAAGCTCCCTTCTGTTCCTTTCTTCTCTGTTCTGCTCATCTTGCAGTTCCTTTTCTGCAGTGGGTCACACTTAGATTTTATTCCTCATCAGGGTGAAGGGAGAATACCTTCAATTTTATTGTGAGTTTGATCTTGTGGTTTGGTGAAACGCTTTAAGAAATGCAAGTTTTAATTCTGTATGGGTGAAAAGACAATGCCTTCAGTTCCCAAATAAACGCGTTAAGGGAGTAGGTCGCAGTGCAGGTTGAGTACTCCAGATGAGCCTTTTTGAATCTACTGCACTCAAGATCTCAAATGCACAGTCTGAAGTAGAGCTGTGAGTGTGGTTTCAGACTTCCAGAGAGTAGGAAGAATTCAGGTGCATCCTTTTGCTTGATGTGTCTTCCACAGCTTCTTGCTCAGCATGTGGGCCTCCTTAATTGCCTGGAAAGCACTCGGATCTCTGTCTGTGGTGGATGAAGCATCTAACTGTAGCAATCCTAATAACCCCACAGGAGCCATGCAGCTACTCTGTTAGTGGAAGAGATGGTTCGGATCTACCTCAGTCTGAAGTAAATTCTTACAATTGGAATGGAGTGTGATTATGGAGTCCGGAAAAACAATCCAAAGACAAAGCCACATAAGAATTAACTCATGTCGAGTGACTTTATATGTATTTAAGACAGCAATAGTCAACAGAGAATGCTTCTCCTCTTCTTAAGTAAGCATGGTGATAGATCAGACCTTAAAATACAATAACACCCTGTTCATACAAAATTAAATCAACATGAGAAGTTTGCTTTCAGATAAGGCAAATTTTAAATATAAATTTCTGCACACTGAAAATCCTGAAAGCAGTGACAATTCAACTGAGACTAATAGTAATTAAACCAGGCATAATTATAATATTTGAAACCTGCACAAAGGGAGAAAGGATAATGTGTCCAACAAATTCATATTCATCAGCTTAATGTTGTGCATGAATACTCCATTAGTAAGCCACAGGAAACATAGTTTTAGTCACATTGTTTTCCCATGGCAGTTTTTGTCATTGTGCTTGAAATGATACAACTTTAAAATCATCCACATGCTGCACTCCCTGGACTGGCACCTCTCCTGGCATAAGCATCTGTAGCTTCATCAACTCCCAGTCTTCCAAAAGTGAGCAAAAAAGGTTCGTATGTAGAAGCTCACTGGAAGTACCTAATACTGCTGGGAAAAGCAATCATTACCTTATTCTGGTAGCTGAGTCTTTGTAGTTAATATTGCTTTATTAATTAATTGTAGAATGATGGATTGGAGACTGGTTTCCCTGCCTGCTTTATTAGGAGAAAGGACGCTGCTAATTCCCATCCAAGTTAATCAGTGTGACATTTAGCATACTGTAGACTTAAAATTTTGTGCAAGGCTCAAACTGTGTTTCCAGATAGCTGTTGCCACGTGCCAGCTGTGGGATATTACTCCACACCTCAGCTGAGACAAGAAATTGCATTCTCTGTGGTTCTAGTTTAAGGTCAGATGAGTGAGCTGAGCTTAGCCAACAAAGGTAAACTTGTTTGGTAGCAGAGTGGGATGTTGCCATGCAATCCCTTCTGCTACCCTTTGTTGTGGCAAGAGTAATCTCTGATACAGCATGTTAAGAAGCGACATGAGGGAAAGAGAAAGAATGCTCTTACATCACATATGAACACCACTGTTTCGGAGGGATCTAATATCTGTGCTGTGAAGTCCCCTCACCGTTACATTTTAATAAATGCTAGAAGATCATGGTCTTACAATACTGAGAAATCTCTCTTATTGGTTCCTCAAATGGGTGACATTCATGACACTCCATCACAAATTTTGTTTTTCTCAAGGAAGCACCAGCAGACTCTTAGTCTGTTTTGAAACCTCGTCAAAGCAAAGCTGTGCCCCTGAGCTCAGTGGGAAGGGATGATCATATGTGGAACTTCCACACAATTTCCACTGTGTGAGAACACATAACATATGTTTTCTATTATTTTTAATGACAGTCTCTCAGCTGCTTCTCATAATAGTAAAAAAATCTGCTCAGCTACTGTTTAAAGCAGGTTCCTAGTCTGTGTGCTAACATCTCTCTTCTTTCAATTTAGTGGCAATGCTGTTCTCTGACCAGCTTCTGGGACTGGAAACAATTCCCATCCCTTCAGGCACCTTCTACCCTTAAAGTAATATACAGACTAAGCATAGTATTCAGAAAAAGAAGGCACAGTGAATCCAGATTGGCATAAAGGAGTAATATTTTTTTTATCATTTATATTCTTAATGTTTTTTTGGTTGTTCGTTTGAAGCCTGAAGCTGTTCCTGCTTAGTGATGTGGACTGAAGCCAGAGGTAGCACTGCAGGTGCAGGTCACTCTGGTCTATGTGAACTGGTGTTTTCATGTCCTTAGTGTCACTTTGTCCGTACACAGTGCAGAAGAATGTCAATTCTCTCCCACAGAGCTGAGTTCATCAAACCAAGGTGTCACTTTACAGCCAGCCCTCTGAAGTCAGAATACATGTCTAAAATTTCAACGCTTTACCATGAATTGAGTTGTGTAATCATTTGGCATCTTTAGCTTGTTTGGCAATTAAAATCCCTTTTTAGCAACCAAAACCCTTTCAATTATGTTTTTGTTCCTTTGCACTGATTTTTTTTAGCCTCTATGAAGTCTTCTTATATCTCCTGACCTTTAAAGAAAAAAATATGTCTACTCTTCTCCAGAGCTGGGACAGTAGAGCCCTGTTGTGGGGTCATGATGTTCAGTGCTATAAGGTGTGTTTGTGCCCAGAAACCAAAGTCCAGGGTAATGAAAGCACATTTCTTTTGGCCTACCTGCACTAACTCAGTGATTGCATCGCATAATGCATGGGTTAGTGGTTTGGGGGTTGTGTCCACATCCTTTGCTAAGCATGCAAAGCTTATGTGATGTAACCCTTGTCTTACTGAAATCTTGGTATATAATTTTACAAATATTTTACTTTTTAAATAGATAAAGGAACATGACTGTAAAGATATCAGAAACAGGAATATTCTGTCCATACTTCATTTTTATGATTATGTCATTGAGCAGAAGCAGCCACTCTAGCCTTTAACTAAAGCACAAGTTAGAGTGACTGCTTCTCAGCTACTCAATGGACATTTGGATGTTGTGTTCATCTTTCATCTCTTCAGCAATGAAGAGAGAAAGGTGCTGTCTGACCAGAACTATTGACTGCTTCCAATGAATCTCATGTGAGATTAAAGCATAAATACACAATGGGTAGATGGTATATCATAATGTGCTGGAGAAAACCTGACTGTGTATAGGTTGCCTTATTTTACTTAAAAAATCTGTGTATTCTTAACTTCTGAGTTTCTTCAGTTTCTTGATAATTCCTATGGTCCTGATGTCGTGACAGGACATCTAGATCGTGGGAGGACATTGAGCACCTCTTGGAGCTCCTGTATCTTGCAGCATATACAGCTGTGTCAGTTAAACCCAACAGATTTAAAAATTCAGAAGGTTGGTTGAAAACATTTTTTTTCAGAGTTTAAACACAGTAACAACACTGGGAAGACCTCCTGAAGTGTTTCACTAAGAGCTTTGTTATATAAAACAGTAACATACTTGTAACAATAAAGGCAGAAGAATATTGTAACAATAAAAGTAACAACTGAGTTCTAAACTTGGGCATATTTGTGTTAAAATATGTAATTCCTCTATAACATCCAACTAGTGTTACTGTAACTATTAGATTTTGTACAAAATGTGATGCCAATATTCTTCTCTTGGAAGTGACACATTTTAGTTCTATTAAAGAGCATCTCTTCACTATGTGAGATCAACATTTGTCTTCAGGGTGAAAATGATCCAAGGATCCTACCTGACTTGTGAATGTAGCTGGTCTAAATCCTCACAGAGCCTGGATGCTCTCTCCTGTCTCTCATTTTGATATTTTCAATCCTATTTCATATAATAGAAGTTGTTTCTTATTGACTGTAAGTATTGCAGTCAATAATAGACAAGTACTAAATAGATAAAAGCAATTACTTTGGAGTGATAGTGACAGCATGGTTGTAATGAATTATGATTTTAAACAAAATAGAGAGTTTCTATCATGTTTAAAGATGAATATATTTTTAAAAATCATAAAAATTGGTAAAATTACTGGTTCAAAATAGTGAAAAGAGATGCCAAAATGTTGGCACTGCTTTGATCGTTTTACCAGTTGTCGTGTGGTTTTGCATACTGTATAATCAATGGTAAGAACTCTTGACCTCCTTCACTTTACCCTGAGACAGATGTAAGACCTGTTAACATTTTTCCCCCATAAATTACTATGGTGTATTGTCTAAAATTTTACTGAGAGCAGTGTTATCCAGAAGAAGTCATCATAACAAGCCCCTTCAGCAGTATGTTCATCATGTCACAAAATGCGACATTAGTTAATTTTCTCTTCTTAGCACTACAGCACAGCTTCAAATTAATAGCTGTTGCAAACTATAGGCAAACAGTAGGTGCCTGACTTAATTAACTCTGACTCTGTGTGATGTGATTTGTATCTTGGTGTTGCTTGTGCTAAAAATGGGCACTGTTTTTCCTATGGCATATGGCTGTATTTCTCCCAAGGGCTGTGATATTGCAACTTTAGGAGCAAGATTATTATTTGATGATTTAGTTATCATCATGGTCTGCAGATCAGAAGATGTGCAAACACCAGGGTACAGCTAGTGGAGTAATGCCAAACTAATTGCACTATTGTGTTGATGAAGACCTCCTATAAGTAATAAATAAATAAAAAACTATTACTAAGAGTAGTAGAACAGACTTGCTGTATGGTCTAAATAGAAACAGACTGTATGATGACATGGGTGATCTGAAGAGCAGAATCCCACTGCAGTCAAGGAAGAGATTTCTTATTTTTTCCTGCAAGGTTAAATTTTAATCCCAAGCACTGTCTAATCCCTGCACCATCATGGCCATGAACAGTTCTGCTCAACTACCCAGGGTAGGAAATTCAGCTGCTCAGCTACTGGAATGGTTATATATCTTTGTTGTCCTATTACTGTTAAAGGATTTGTTTCACAAAACTTCTGGGGACACCATGAATGAAGTTGAACACTGTCAAAAATGGTCTTCTTCCCAGGAGGGCTTCTGGGCAGATAGATTTGATCCTCACTGAGGGTAGGATCACTTAAAATAATTACACTGTTCTCTGTGAAGGCACAAAGTGATCATGAAGAGTGCATAAGAAAACCTGTCTGGATACAGGTGTCACCCTCTATCTGCATCCTGCTGCACAGGAGGTGTTCCAGCATAGCAACACATTCTTCAAATTTTTACAAATTTGAAAAAAATTTAGATTTTTTTTACAAATCTGAAAAAGATTGAGGTTTTTTTTTCAAAGTATGTAATTGTGACTGCCCCGTCCTTTTTGATTATGGTGAAAAGACTTCTACATTGTAAAGCATTAAATGCAGCATGAAAGTACATTCAAAAATAGTAATTTTCTTTAATGTTTCACTACAGATTGTATGGTAAAGTCCACATCAGAAAATGTCATATATAGTAACTATCAAGCAATTAACCAATGGTTAAATCAATGCTTACAGTCTCACACCATGTTTTAATACCCGATGAATATTAATATTTTTTGGTTTTTTTCAATGGGCTTTCTCCTCAGATGTTATATTTGAAGGGAGGCAGTACACTTGTCTTACGGTTGCTAACTGTCCCTTCTATTTTGAGTTGAGTCGTCATGGTCTTTGCAAAGAACCAAATGTTCCTATTTCCTATGAGAAGTGTTTCCAAATAAGTCTTTGGCAGTATTTCTGAACAAAGCAGGATCACTGTAGAAATAAACTGGCTTTGCCTCTCAAATCTCCATGGGGCTTATGAGGCAAAATGGCTTTAGCAGGGAAAGTAGGTTAAAGCAAGGACAGGCAGCCTCCTCAATTAGCAG
Organism: Manacus vitellinus; assembly: GCF_001715985.3. Taxonomy (NCBI): domain Eukaryota; kingdom Metazoa; phylum Chordata; class Aves; order Passeriformes; family Pipridae; genus Manacus; species Manacus vitellinus. The sequence goes on along the minus strand of NW_021939471.1, from coordinate 11,979,710 downwards.
AGATGAAAATAAGTGCCAATACTCACCTGATTCAGAACCTTTAAGATGCAGTAGTCCTAGACCACAGGTCAAAAGAATATAAAGTAACTAAGATTTACAAAAGCGTGTTCCTTAACTGTTATTTGGATGACTTACCTTTAGACTGGGTTTACTTTATAGAAGTAAATTAAAGAATCTCATCTGATATAATCTTAATATTTGAGGGTAGTCTGTTTTTTTCTTTGTATGTGAATTTTTATACGAATGCTGCCTGAAAACCTGATTTTTTTTCTGATGTGTGTTCCTGCCAGTGTACTTCAGTAAGGATTAGAGGGATTTTGTTGTGGTTTTTTTCCAAGCATTGAATCATAGGTAATTTGCTTGTATAAGAATTATTTGGAAAAATAGTGTCTTGTTAATCAATTATTTTTAGAATTTCATCTTTCAGACAAAGATTCTCTAGGAAGTAAGATGTTTTCCCTGTTTTTTCCCTTACCTAATCCAATAGCTTTTGTTATTTTCTACCGTACAAGGTGTTAGCAACAATATGGATTTTTTCCCCACCTCCTACCTATAGCTATAATGAATTATTACTTCTGGAAATCCTTCTGTAAGTTCCCTAATATACTGTTACATTGCTTCTCAGGTCCAGTGGTGAATTACCTTGAATGTAGTTATTAATTTTTGACACTGAGGAGTTTTCATAGCTCCAAAATTTACTAATAGTAGTTCCATCACTAATGTGCCATTCTCTATAGTATCACTGTGTATCATTGTGGGAAATTAAATTCTGAGAACAGAAGCATCTTGTTCTTGTCAGCTTTTCTCCCTTCTTTTTGTAATGAAACAGTGCCCCCAAGAGCTCTTTTTCAGGAAGGGGCAGTTTAAGAAAATTAAGTCAACTATTAATGACAATATTAATCTCTGAACATAAAAATCCTGCCAAGCATTGCAACCAGAGGTGTTACTTTGAGGGACAGTTGTAAGACTGCTTTTGATTTGTGTTTTGGTTTTCTTATTTTATGCCAAATGATAGAAAGTTAACTAAATGACTGAATTCTTCCAATGGTTCCAGTTTGGAGACCTCTGCCTGCAGAGGACATCCTTCTGGCCCTCTGAAGAGAGGGAGGATGCACCGTGCAGAGCAAACATTGCTCCTCAGTGAGAAGGGCAGGGCTGGTTTTGTCCTTTGCTGGTTGACATCAGGACAGCTGGCAGTGGTCCAGGAACCAGCTATTTGTTTGTTTGTTTGCATGTGTAGATAAACAGAGAAGAAAGATGGCATGAAGTGAAGAAGAACAAAGAGAGTGTAAACAAGGAACAGCTTTAGTTACATCAGAGTTGTAAAAACGCAAATACCAAACCTATTAGGCATTTTCCTAAAATACGTGAAATACACACGAAAATAATAATGAACAGCCTCTAAATCTCAGAAAGGCAGATTTTTATGATAACCTGAAGTAATAAAATTTTTTAGCAAATAAAATTTTTTAAGTGTCAAGAGTCATCACTACATTTTCCACGTTAAACACAGCAGTTGATTGACAGCATCATGACTACTGGAAATCTGAGGACTCATCATCACAGCACCTAGTGAATTCATCATCCTCAAAGGAGGAATTTATTAAAGTAAAATTTGGAAAGTAAAAAATGACAGTTTCTCTGTCAATTAGCCTTTACATTCAGAGAGAACATGAAGGGGAGGGTAAGAGAGAAGAGGGCTTGAAAATAGGAAAGGATACCACTTGGGGGGAAAAAAAATCCCTTCATTAATCTTTGCATTCAGTGTAGAATTGAATTAAATATATTATTAACACCACAGAGCAGAAGAGTCATAAAAGAAAGCAAAGAGAGGTTGAGTTTTGCAAAGAATCAGTCACTGGCTTCAGTCTGCAAACTAGTTTTGTAAGTGTATTTAATTATAATCCAAAGCTACCTGCAGATTATCCACTATCCTGTCCACAGACAGGACAGTTTGAACTGCAGATCTTCCTAGAAAAGATGATACTCAGTCTAATCTGACTGCTTGATAATATATTGATATAGCTATATCTACAGAAAAGTATCAGTTTTTATGGTTAAGTAAAAGGGTGTATATCAGAGTGGTGCTACCAGTTGGTGCATAGGCACTGAACATTCAGCTCTGATTAGCTTATTGCTGGTAGTGTCAAAGAAAGAAGAAGGGACTGAGGATGGTGACTGACGGGCTGAAGTTGAGTTTGTGGCAGGAACAGCCAGGAGAACTGGGCATGGCCCTTCATTTACTCCATAGTACTGGATCTTCTCCTGGGGTAACAGACCTACCTGGAAAGGAAAGCAATAAAAAGATTCCTATCAATGAGCTCCACGCTGATGAAAACTTTTTCAGAAGAATTTAAAATTAAAGTTAAGAGCTCTGCCTTACACAGCAGTTACCCCACACAGCAATAACAAATTCATGAAACAGAAAGGAAGACCTCCCTGTCCTGACAACCTCCCCAGCAGTCCCAGATACCAGTCTGTGACAGATGAGCTTTGCAGTGTGCTGTGATGTTTAGCAACACAGGCTATTTCACACCAACCCCGAGGAGCTGGAAGTGTGTACACACAAGGCTATCAAGGTCACACATCCACACACTTCAGCTGGTTTTCCACCGCCCAGCTGAGGCACCTTCTGGCTTCAGCAGGGCCCTCTGCCACCTGCTGAGCTGGTGACCCCCCAGCTTTGCTTACTCTCTTACTCTCTTCTGGTTCAAGAGAACTGCCTCCTCCACAAACAAAATTTGTTCCTCTCCAACACTTCTGACACCATCCTGGTACCCTAAGATTGTCTAACCCTGAAAAACATCTACTGGAAACAGAACTTTAGATAGTTTGTTGTTTTTCTCTCCATCCCATTGCATGGGTTGGCCAAAAGTTGACATTCATAAATGAAATTAAAAAACATAAATAAGCAAATAATTGCTTTAAATAATTTTCAATAACTGGTCCCAGGAACAGCTCAGGACTTCATCTACCACAGAAGCAGGAAGTTTAAATAGTAGGCATGGTCTCCCCAAACAGCCTGTTAATATCTCTTTTTAGCAGTGATCTAGTTTTCTCAGGTGTATCTCAACAGTCTGTTTCCAGCCAGGTCCTAGGCCCCTCAGAGATATGGAAGTGGAACCCAGCACTTTGAACTCTACCTGGACAATGGGCAGATCTTTTCTGACTGGTAAATAAGTGTAAAAGGCTTGTGATGTGATAAGGTCTGTGCCAGAGCAGGAATCAGTAAACTAGATGACGTTGTTCAGATCAAACATGTGGTTATTTCTGAGTTGTACAGATCTATCTGAATGGACATAACTATGAAAAAGAGGAAGTATTATAAAGCACACACAGAAGAAATAAATCATAGCATTCTTAGGCATTCCCAAGTCCCAAAGAATAAAACTATGCTTTCAGTAGCAGCAGAATTAGGCTTAACTTTGTGGCATGTAGCTTTGTTCTCAGCATAAGAGATGTTTAGGTCCTGCAGCTTCCCACAACTTCATTACATATTCACTAAATATTTTTACATGGAAATTCTAAACTCATTTTAGGTCACAGAGTGTGTCCATTTTTTATCTCACTGAGGTTAAAAACTTAATCATTCCTTCTTGTATTAGAATTACAACTAATTAGATTCCCTACGAATAATAAGAGAAATGTGCTGTAATTTATCTGTATAATGCATCCGTGTAAAAATATTTTAAAGGCTATACTGGCCTCTCAAATAAATGTAAATAAAGACCTACTCTGTTAATCACTGTTTTATAAATCTTTATAGTTTTGACAACACGTATCTAGTTTTTCCAGTCTGTTTGCATCCCAGCACATACCTTAGGGGTGGAAGAATAACCTGTAGTCTGGGAGAATTAAGCAAATGCTCTTGTTTTTTAGGTGCCTTATGATAGTTACAGATACTTTGAGGTGAGTCGCTTGTGTTTTATGCTTAATATAAGCATAGGGAAGTTGTGGTACAGCTGATCAGCATGGCTTTTCACTAGGCATTCAGGGCATTATTTGCAACTCAGTGCATTTATTTTGTTCTGATCAATAATCTGAAAAATTTCTGAGCTTTAGGAAATATTTCACTATCCAACATCCATAGATATAAAAATAATTTGATGCATTTCTCTTCTAGCATTTAAAATTCAGCATTTGCCTTAATCTGGAAGTCTGTTCTTTTAAGCCTTAACCCTCTCAAATATGAAACTTGAATAGGTGTATGGATGAGCATGATGTTTCCCTGTATAGAAAGTAGTTCTGATGCTTTTGAAATTTCTTGCCCTCACCAACTGTAGTCAACATTTCCCAACTTGAATTGGCAATACCAAAATGTGATACCATACAGCAAGTCACTTGCTGGTGGAGCAATGATATGCAAGCATGTATGAAAGTGTTACTCCTGCTTGAAACTTCAGTATTCCAGTTTTGCATTTGTTATTTAATTGGAGTTGGAGGGGGGAGAAGGGAGGAGGAGGAGGTATCTTTTTTTTTTTTAAAGAATATTTGTCACTGATTTCCCCATCTATAGAAGTAATTTCTACTTAAAAATTAGAAATAATTTCAATTGCAAAAGCACACACTAATTTTTTTGCTTTCTTGATTTGATTTCTATGTGGCAGTAAACTCACCAAAGACAAAATGCTGTGGAAGAAAAGGTGATAATTGCTAGTTTTGTAACTGGAGTCGAGTGAATTGGGCAAAATGTGGGAGAAAGGTGACCTCTGCTCAGAAGCCTCCCTCCTCATTAGCAGGTGTCTGTGGTTTAATGACTCATCATGGTGCAGAGAAGGAATCAAATTAGTTGTTGTGTGAAGCTGTCATTACTCTGTGTGTTTCTGTGTATAGTTCCAGCTTAAAGCATGTCGTTCCTTTCATAGCAGCCCCTCAGATTACTGTATCTCATCCTTTCCACATCAAAGTGCTGTCAGCACTTTTATAGTATAAAAAGGATGCAGAGATAATTTTACAATACATTCTCTTCAAGCAGCTTTGACTTGTGCAGTTGCAACATTTCCTTTTATTCTGGGATTTGCAAAAGAAGTTGCACTAAAATGAGTAGCATCTTAAAACTGAACAAAGCCAGGAAACTAAATGTCTATTCGGACCAAAGCACCTCTGCAGGGACAATGAGGATTTTAGGAAGTTAATTCTTCTCAAGTGCTGCCTGAATTATATTTCAGTCAACTAGGAAGAACCATTAGCAGTGTGGAAAATGTCCATTCTTTGAAAAGCATGGATCATCTCTTTTTATTTCCTAGCTGAAAAAAAACTTGGTACCTTAGGAAGTCTTCCCACTCCCAACATCAAAGGCTCGGCCTCAGCTAGTAGCCAGTACGTAGAGAGCTGGGCTCACTGTCTTGACCTTGCTGCTCTATGGGAAAGTAAAAAAAATAAAAGAATTAATACAGGAGGAAAGCAAGTGAAAGGCAGCAGAAAGACAGAACTTTGTAGAACTGGCTTTAACTTTTAGGACTTTGTTTAAATCCACTCTGCCAAGAAATTTGTTTTCCTCTTAGTCATTATGCAGCTATGCATATATAATCTAAAAATGTTTCACATTGTTTTTGTCATTTGCCAGCATCCGTAGAAGAGGTTGTCACAGAAGTGAATAATGACAGAGAACAGAAATCTGAAAAGCTGACAAACTGCAAAAGGGAAGCAGCCTGTGTGTTGGCCAGCAGACAAGCAATTTGGTGTGGTTCATCCGGCCATCTTCTGCTTCAGGTATTCTCAACAGCTGGGACTAGACTGATCTGATGCAAGACTTTGCCTCTTTTCCCTGGTGGAAGGCTAAAGGTGCTGGATCTTACTATGTCATTGGTGGTAAACTGGGCTTACTACAGTCAGTCTTTCCAAAGTGAGCAACAGATTTAGGTTTTCTGATATTCTCCCTGCTGCTTTCTGCATTGGCAAGTAATAACATAACAAGATCTGGAGTTTCAGGTGGATGTGGTGTACCTTTCTCAGAAGACCTGGGGACCCCCTTCTGTACAGTGGTGGTTGAAGGTGGTTGAAGGCAATGCAACAAAGGAACAATTCTGGACAGGATAGACTTACCTACTGCCATAGAAAGGATAAGCCTGAGTCAGCAGGCAGGGACTGCATCTTACTTTCATGGAGGAACTCTAAAATTTTGGTTTTATCTCAAATTTCAAGAAATTCAGATTTATTTTTTTTTTTTTTTGCAACAGGAAATAGAACTACAGATCAATGAATAGTTAGCAAAGCATTACTGTGAAAGCATAAAGTTCAGTGAGAGAAAGAGAAAAGTGAATATTTGGATGACTCATTTTTTTGGACTTGATGGAAAATATATCTTGAAATCATGAGAATTAAAGTTTAGATCTATATATAGTATGTTTGTGAGATCCATCTCTACCTAAATACCATTCAGCTTTGCCTTAGAATCATAAAAGATTTGAACTTAAAACTAGTTCTTCCTTCCTTCATTGGTGTTTTATCTTTTAGCATATGACACAGTAGTGTGTCCTTGGCTCTTCATGACTGCAAAGGGACAAATACTTAGTAATAATGTTCACACAGATGTCACAAACTGATCTTGGTTACAGCAGTGTAAATCTGGAGAAACTCAGCTGATCTCAATGGACTTACTCAGGCCTGAAATCAATTATTGCTGTGGTGTGAGTGCATGGAGCCCAGGTCATCGGCCCAGTTCTGGCATTGAGATGCAAATAGAAACCAGGGGGAACAGGAGAGCATTGCCCAGGCATCCCAGAGGCAGCTGGGCCACGCAGGGCTCCTGGCACCACTCGTGCAGAACAGGCGAGAAACAATGCCGAGGCGTGCCTGGGTGGTGCATCCCGTGTAGCTACACGGCCAAGGAGCAAGCGGGGAGAGATTCAATGGAAGTGGGTAATTGTTATGCAGCCATGCAAGAATAGAAACAAAATGCAGCTTAAATACTCCTCCCCCAAGCCAGCCCCTGTGATTATGCTACCAATAACCACAGTAGTAGCTGTGGTGCCCATGTTTCCATTTCAGTCCCTGGCAACTCTGGGCACTGGCACTGAAGCAGACCCCAGTTGGATGCCTGGAAGGCAGTGCTGTGCCAGGCTAGTGATGGGCTACATCAGTTTAGATAAAATGATGCTTCCTGACACCCTCCCTGTGTCAGCCACCTTGTAGGAACAGGCTGAAAACACACATACCACAAAGTCCCTTTCCGTTTCCTTCCTGTGTCTTACCTCCTACTGCCAACAACCAAGCAATAAGAACATGAAGTAACACATTGTACCAGCTTAAAAATTACACTTCCCACCTGATGTGTGCCATTACATAATTTTTTACACAGAGAATTTAACCCAAAGTGGCACATATCCCATATTAGTGGCTGAGTCTCAGTTGTTTTCACAGAAGTACCCCCCAGTGGATTCTCTGGGGGGTAGGGATCTGCAGACACTCTTGAAACCCCTTCGCCAGGCAGCCTGCTCTCCAGCTTGCATTAGCTTTAATAAAAGGCAGAGGGGCTTAAGAGTTTTGTTTCTTTTGCCATATCAGTATTTTCCTATATAGTGACTAGTAATCTATATAAGACAAAATAACACTGAAATAGATTTTTTTTTATCCTTTGTCATATTTATCCATTAGTGATTTTTCCCCTCTGGTAGCACACATAACTAAATGTGAAGAAAAGAAATGTTGATTAGGCAGCTAATTCTGAAAGCAAAGGATGACATCAAATTTAACGGTGAAATTAATCCTCCATTTCTTCTTGTTTAGTTTTTGTTATAATTAGTTACTGCCATTTACCTTTCTCCATTTGTTAAGATCCAAATGACAAATTTTGGAAAATAGTAAATAAATACATAAAAACCTTAATAAACCCCTTGATCTAGACAGGCAAAGAATAAAGCCTCATTAGGAAGGGATCAACAATAAATACTAAGGAATTGCTTGATTTTTCTGAAGCTTGGTTGTTGGTTTTTTTAAATTCAAGAATACAAAATATTAACTCCATTTTGCAGTAAGTTTAAACTAGCTTACCTTATTTTTTGAAAATGGGGGAATTCCATCGTAGACAGTGGATTTGGCACTTTATTTTGAAAAACAGCCCTAACAGGGAAAATCTCTTGTTCCCCACTTTACTCCCTTCTGCAAAGGCCATATGACTTTACATGCTGTTGTCATACCTACCATAGAAATACACTGCTACTAAAACTGAGAGTGGTCATTTTCTTCATCTATAGTGCTTTTAGACGACCTGGAACATCTATCTACGCTTTCACTGCTAATTGTGTAAACATACACATTGTAAGTGCAAAGGAGAAAGCTGCCAACTCTTTTATTATCACCTCTTCATTAAGCTCTTGCAGTTTAAAAGACTTAATATGGAATATAAAGATACCAAATTAAAGCTGGTGTTTCACGCACCTCCTATTTCGGTGAGAATTATCTTGGCTGAACACAGGCCTCAGAGCTGACAAGAATAAGGATAACAAGAGGCTGGAGCCTCTTCTCCAGCCCAGAGTTCATAAAACATCCAGAGGGGTCCCTGGGCAAAGGCTGAGGAGGGTGGGGACTTGCCACTCTCCTCCTAAAGCCCCAGGTGTAAGAAGGCATTTTACGTTAGAGCCTCTCAGAGCTGAAAGGTGATTGGGGCTAATAGATCAAAACAAAGGAGTCTTCTTCACGTCACTATTACAGAAGGAAATTACATGAGTTTGTTAAAAAAGCGTTCTGAGGGCACTGAAGATAGACAGAAAATGTTATGTTTCTAGTTATGGAGTGCACATGGTTGGGTCATGGTCATACCTGCAGTAGATGTTGTCATGCTGGGGTGCTGTTAAATTTCTCAGGAATTATTAAAGTCGTAACTCTGCTTCCCCAGCCTCCCCCACAGGTCAGCCAAATTGTGGGGTGTGCTGCCCTGGCATGTTCTTGCAGAATGGGGATACTTTGAAAATCTAAATACATCTTCTTTGCATAGGGAATACATAATAACTCTACCAACAAGTATCCAGACAGACTCTGCACAGCAACTTTGAGATGCAAACATCCTGTGAGCTAGTCAGACTGTGCAGGAGCATACAAGTGGAATTCCAGTTTTATATATGGGCACACACCAAATAGTTTTGAGGTGTTGTGATCTAGCTAACCTGCTCTCTGCAGAGCTTTAACCCATCAGTCGCCTACCAGATCTATAGTATTTATTTTCTCTTGCTGGCCACAAATCTGAGATGATCCTGATGCAGTCAGCCAGAACAATATTTTCATTTATTGATATAATTCAATACACTGAGTGCATTGGCCATACACAGAGTTAAGTGACAGGCTGACTGTTATTTATCGAAGGGCTCTTGTAGTGGCCAGAAGTAAGAAGTAAGGGTAGCGTTTAGGGCCTTATCCTTCCTATGCTGCTGAGTCACCTCAGTTTCTGTAGGAAAACAGTGAGGAATAGGGGACAAAAGCTTCCTTTGGAATGGTGTCTTTGGGAAGGAGTGTTGTCTCATGACAGCCAGCAAAGCTATGCTGGCTGTGGGGACAGTTTCTGTGCTCACTATACAGCTGATACTACTCAAAAGACATTACTGGGAGTATCACATAATGCTGATATGTCGCAGTAGAAGGTCATTGCTGTCCCCAAATTCTGCACTTCTACTTACTGAAATAAAAACCATAATAGAACACATATATATACATATATAAAAATCACTATGGTGATATGTCTTAAAGATACTGTAATAAACACAAGTATTAATTATTCCATGTAAAAACAAACAAACCCCTTGCTCTGGTTCCCCTGAAATGTCAAGCAATTCTAACTGGAATGGGAACTATCCACTATGAATGGTGGATTGTTATGGTGAAGCTGGAGGGTGTCTGCTTTATAGAAATAGAACTAATGAATTAAGAAAAACCCAACACTGATAAGCTCACATTGTTCAAATTAGTTGCTATGAGAAATCACTGAAAAGAGAGCCTTTTGTAATTTTTTTTTTAAACTGGACTCTGCTTGTGGTGTTAAAAGAGTGAATATATGAAATAACTGAATTGTAGAATCTTTATGTTAACTTTCTTTTGATAACTGAGCTTTGGCATAGCCTCTGGTTTTAAATGAGAGCACTCAGTTTGTAGTGCTGGCTTAAATTCACTGTATGGCTAGTGAGCTTCAGCAGGTTTAGCACTTCTTTACTCCAGACATAGCAGTCGTATGTTTTTTTCCTCCCCAAAGAAGTAAATTATTTATACAGCACCAACCTTTTTTAACCTAGCTTCTGACAGGCTGGGATTTTTCCAATCTCAGATGAAACTGTCTAAATAATTTATCAAATATTCTTTCGAAGTACAATGAATTCTGAAACCTAAGAAATGTTAAATGAGATTCTTTGCCCTTCCAGTGGGAAAGGGTTACTGAGGTTAAGCTAGTATGTTCTTTGAACTTTTCTCAGTCTCTGTCTTTTCCCATTGTACAGTCTCCTTTTTCTCTCCTACTGTCTATCTATTAATTTTCATGACATTTTCTATTTATCAGACTTTTCCTTTATGTTTCCGTATCTCTTGCTAACTCTTCCCTTGCTGAAGTTTTTCTATACCTCTTCTTCTTCATTACAGTAAGACAGCTTTCCTTTGAGATGGTCCTCCAGAGAGAGGAACCATTGATTATTGTGTCCCAAGCTGTACAGGCAGTCCTGAATCTTTCAGTCCAGCCTCAAATTCAGCTGAATCATCTCCCATCCCCATTAAGAAAATGGTGACAAATCACAGAATCATAGAGTCATGGAATAGTTTGGTTTGGAAGGGACCTTTACAGGTCCTCTAGTCCAACCCCCATGGGTCTTCAACTAGAGGGGGTTGCTCAGAGCTCCATGCAACCCGGCCTTGAATGTTTCTAGGGATGGAGTATCTACCAGCCCTCTGGGCAGCCTGCTCCAGTGTTTTGTCACCTTCCTCATAAAAAATTTCTTCCTTATATCTAGTCTAAATCTAGACTCTTTCAGTCTAAAACCATTATCCCTTGCCCTTGGCCTGCTACAGGCCCTGCTACTAAAAAGTCCATCCCCAGTCTTAAAAAATCTGAAGATCTTTGGTAAAGATAAGAAAAAAAGACATTTCCCTAGAACTTGAATCTGCAAACAACGTGTAATCTTGCAAGAACATGTTTCCAGATCAGGTATCTGACACACACACACATACATGCACACACCCCCTCCCCCTGCCCCAATCCATTTCTGTCTGGTCAAGACTTCCTCAAAGATTGCCCTTCTGTAACGCTTGGATAATTCTCTCTCAAAGAACCAATAAAAAAAGTTTGTAAACACACATACACACATACACACACACGCACACACACACACACACACACACAAATCCAATCCACCAAAAGAAAACCTTGGGCTATTCCAATTTTTCCAGAAGGTATTTTAATCCTTTTAAAGTTTTGTCAGTGATTCAGGTGGCTTCCTTTACCTGGATCAATTAATCCAATTTACTCAAAAAAGAACTTCCGATTTTCTTTTTAGGAAGAAGAAATAATAAAATAGCACCCCACACTCTTTTTACTTAGACTCAGCAATTCAGCATTGTATCCTTTATAAATTAATGATATAATGAACTATGCTTCAAGATGTCTGACGTAGTATCACAGCTGAAACCAGCAGCAGAAACACAAACTAGCAGCTAAGTTTCTGATACTCTGCTGTACTGTAACTGTTTAAACAGAACATTACTCCTTTAAGGAAGCCATTTAATTTTGATGTTTTAAAGCAAGTCACTTAACCATAAAAGCAGACTTTAGAGAAGCTGACTTGCATGAGCCCCTATGTCAGAGAATAATGCCCAGGCACAATCTTATAGGAAATGTGGTAGGATAGGAATAGGAAATAATTTAAAAAATTGCAACCAAAAAAAGGGGATACAGACAGCAAACTAACTAGCAGATAAACTCCTTATAACTATTCTTTGTGAAGTACATGTATATCGTAAAGGTTTTTATTGCAAGTTTGCTGAATTTTTCCATCTTCTGACTTGCACTGAATTATTTTTCTGAAGATTTCCTTACACAAAACTGCTTCTATCTCTAAGTCTTAAAAATACATTTGTTACATCATAACCTTGAGTTATTATTTCACCATATATTTAAAAAGGTCAGTCAAGAATAAAGCTTTGCTTTTGATTTGGAGAGCAACAGTTCCTCCAATGTATGGCCACCTTAATATTAATAAAATACTTTAAAACTGTATGTGTAAAGATTTGTTATGAGATATGCAAGTTTGCATTATTTAATGGTATGTTATTATTTAATGTTTGTGGATAATAAGTTTTTATAAGTCTACAAAAATTTAATTTCACTCCAATACTCTGGTTTCCTTTTCTGTTTGATAACAGTGTAAAACTTAATTGTGAAGAAAGCTCTGTTTATCACTTAATAGCTATCCCTGCTACAGTATTTGACCCTGAGATTACCTCAGTTGATTAGAGCATGGTGCCAATAGCGGCAAGGTTGTGGGTTTAATCCCCGCATGGGCCATTCATTTAAGAGTTGGATTCGATAATCCTTGTAGGTCCCTTCCAACTCAGAAGATTCTGTGATTCTGTATTTTCCTTTTTAGAAAACAGTCTACTTGGAGCTGAAGGAACAGGGAAAGGATGTTTGATAATCCCGATTTCCCACTAGATGACGCTCTAAGTACAAAAACACACTCCAGCGTGTTCATTAATATATGTGTGAATTGCTTAAGCACATTACGTGTTCATTAATTTACTGCTCTTATGTGCTCATAAAGATTGATAATATGGAGCTACAGTGGCCTATGAAAAATTCAATTCTATTCCAAAGTTTGGCTAGATATTTCTCCCAGTATGTCTGTGGCTATAGCACATTATTTAACTTCAGTATTAAATGGTTTTAGTCACTTGTGGTACAACAGACATGCTAAAAGCCTTTTTTTAATTTTTTTTTTCTTTCTTGGAACTTACCATAATGTGGTTAAATGCCAAAATTTACTGCACTCTACTCCAGTAAGGTGTAGTAATTTGAATAGCTAGCTGGGTATTAAAATGCAGCATGTATTATATACATATATTGTATACAAGCATGTACACTCATACCGATTCACAAGCTGGAATAAACTGATAAATGCTATTAAAAAACTGTATATTCACCTGACACCTCACAGACATCTTTACATAAAATAAGGTAGCATAAAGGAATTACTGTCATAACAATGCATTCCGTGTAAAGTGTCTTCCATGTGTGCCATTCCTTTATAAAAGATGTAAGACTAAGATATGAAACTTCTCAACTGGAGAACTTGAGCTGTTTACAGTGCCAGTTGTGTATAATTACACCTCAATCCTGTTAACTGTTTACATTTTGTATTATCTATTCTAAAAAAAAAAAAAAAGACATTTCAATCTTTCTCATTTAAAATGGTTGAAATTCTTATTGCCAAAACACAATATGCAGAAGAAAAAAAAAAACCATCTCTAGCAAAATTTCAACCAGAAAGGCTACTTTTCTAAGCAAACAGTGCTGGGCTTAAAGATGTTTTATGTATCCTGACATATAGTTGCTTCTGAGTGTTTTATCAGCAACTTAGTGTGTTGTTCAAGCTGTGTGGAAAAACTTTCAGATCCAATTCAAGTGAGCACAAAACACAATTACAGTCATAACTTGTTTGAAGGCGCCTTGTATTTGCATCAGTGGCAAGCCTGACTGATATAAATTCTTTCAAATTCATGAATAGTAAGTTTGAAATGTGTACTAAATAAGAAGATGGACATTTGCAGCAGAACATTGATGTGCAAGATTTTTAGTGGTTACTTTGATTTTCGTTGGTTGATTATATTAAAATATTTCATGTATACATTTATCTCAGTCTCTGAATGTAAGTATTCTAGGTAACATGGCGATGACAGCTTTAATGGGAGCAGACTTGGCCACCCTACTGTGACAGACTAGTGATTCACAGTATTTTAATCTTTCATGTATTGACTTTCTTACTCTTTAAAATACATTCAGCTACAGACACAAAAGATACTGAAGTTCTGTTTAATAAACAATTTATCAGGATTCTGAACTTCATTAATAAATTAAGGAATATATTTACTTATATGAAAGCCTGACCTGAATGTCTAAATTTCTTCTTTGCTTCTGTATTTACTTGTTGAAAAATCCCTTAATCTTCTGGCTTGAGATAACTTTTATTAGGATTGTCACTAGTGACATGTTATGAGGATTTACAAGAAGATTTTTTTTCTGTGTTTTTCTGTCAATTACATGCTAACTATTTTCTATACCATCAATTTTTAATGAAAAAAAATCCTTGTCTGATAAACCAATATTTAGGGTACTTAGAGAAATGAGGTACCAATACTCCTTTATTTCCTGAAAAGTAATAGGAAGACTAAAAAAAAAGAAGTTTGAACCTTTGAGCAGACATTGTATGCTATTTACACCCTGATTCTGCCCAAGTAATGGAGACTTGTGTCAACATATGACTCCACTGGCTGCAATGGTTTCAGGGCACAAGGGAAGGGCTCTCATGATTCAAACAATGTTTCTAGTTGCAAGAAAAAATAAATCATGACCTATGCTTCCCCACTACTGAAAATAATGAGAACTTTTAATTTTAAACTTGACTTTAAAATTTGTTTTATAGTTCTAGAGCCTTTTGGCGTTATATTTTCAAGATTTCTGGAACAATCATGACAGATAATTATTTTTTAGATTTAAAAATTAATCCACACTTCTGGTTCTCTTAGCTACACTGGCAGACCTCTTCTGTGTGCTCAGCTGTGTCGGCAGAAAAATGCTGTCTTCACTTATGTCAGTCAGGAATGTGGTGCAGTTATACCAGCCAAAAAATTCCCTCTGTCAGCATGTCTTGACTCTGAACTAGGGCCTCTGGCAGCCAGGCTGGTCTGACATCACTGCAAAGGCAATGAAGACAAGCCTTCAGAGCCACTCTGGCTGAGCACCTGCACTGGCAGAGCCCAATCTAACCTTTGGAGCACCCTAAATGGAGCACAAACCATGGTCAGCAACTCCAGTGTGTGTTTAAACCTGAACTCTTACCCCAAGAATAAAATCTGGATTTTGTCCTGAGGTACGTCACGATATCAGCTGTACACAAGTGACACTCTGGCACTGCAGAACCTGCCTGACACTATCCACACAAAAGTCAAGCTGTTTTTGCAGCATAAAGGTATGGATTTATACCTGGCTGCTTTAGAGCTTTCAATGGCTCTCAGACTTCCCAGTCCTAGGAAATCTTTTTCTCTTGACTTCTATTTCTGTCTTTCCCAGCGTGGGAACAATACCTTTTGTTTCCAATCTGTATCTGTGAGGTATTGTGCACGTAGGTCTCTGAGGCTGCCACTGTTTGAGTGATGAGAACTACTTGATGAGAAAGTGCAGCCAGATTACAGCAAAGAGGTTGAAAATTAGAGCAAAAGGAAGAAATTAGGAGGAGTACGACCCAGGTGGAACTGGGGATGCCAAAATTAACATCTCCCTTGCTCTTTTAGAATATGTTTTGACAAAAGCCTATTTCAAATTCTGGTTGAGGCAAAAAACTGAGATTAAGCCTATTCCTCACTCTGTCTCACTTGTTTGAATGCAAAGCATTCTCAAGTTGTGTACGATTTTTGCTTTCCACATAAAAAAAAAAATGAAAGTGAGCCAGCTCGAAACCCCCACAACCTGTAACACTGAGTGAAATCTCCAGCAGAGGCATGCTCCCAGGCACTTCGGGTAGAAGAGAGGGCAAAGAAGGTCTAGCAAAGAGCACAGTGTCTTTTGTTTTGGTCAGAAACTCTGGGATCTGTGGCCTGAAGAGGAGAGGAGAGGAGAGAAAGGAGAGCAAATAGGGCATTATCCCAGCTGTAAAAAAAAGATTTACTGGGAGCACCTTCTGAACTAAGATGAGCAATAATTTTGTACGTGTCTGCCCAGCTCTTACCCCCTCTATTGATATGGTATTTTAAAGGATTGGAATAAAATATTTGAAGCTGAATTGAGCAGGCAGACATTATTTTAATCTGACCTACAACTAATAACAAGAGTATGTTCTCTGCAAACAATGAAAGAAAATATGTAGAACCGAGATTCTAACTAATTTTTTTTTAATTCCATTTGAATGAGTCCCTCATCCTTCCGAGGAGAAAGCAGAGAAAGGGAGAAGTGTTTGAAAGTCAAAATACTACTTTGCACATCTCTAATGTTTTCCATTCTAGGATGTCTAGTTCTTTACAAGCTTAATGTGATTAACTTTATGCTCAGTAAGCAGTTCTACCCATAAAAATAGGTAGGTCTTTACAGGATTAGGGCCTCGATTTGTCCTTAAAGTGGTGAGCAGTGAATATCACTGCTTTAACAGATAGAACAGTATAAATAACAGATACTGTGATTTGCCTGAAGATCTGTCAAAATTAAAATTGTATTGGATTAACCTGAAACAAAACAAAAGAACACTCACATTTGCAGCCAGCTGCAAGGAAAAGGAAAGCAAAAAGAAAGAAAAAAATTAACATGATGAAACATTTCCTTTGATTAAATTATGAAACATTTCTTTCTTAAAGCTCTTAAAATGTCATTCTTTAGAATAAAATGGAAATTATTTAAAATTACTGGTTAGAATTGAAATAGTAATTCTTAGTATGTCAAACTGAAGTGTCTACTTTTCTTTGTACACAGCATGACAATTGTCACATTGTAAAAAACACCCTTTGGTAGGGAATGTTTTCTGGTCTCTGTGTTAGTGCAGGTTAAGTGGAACTTTTGGCACTTGGCTGTTGATGGGAGCGCTCCCTCAGGTCGGAGTGTTTTCAGAGGGTGGCTGCACCCCACTTTCCTGTCCCGTGTGGCCCTTAGCCGTGGCCTCGTGGGGGGCCATGGTGCAGCACCTTCCACCCACGGACAGCTCTAATGGTGGCATCGCCGTGTCCATCAGGAGCCTGCAGCAGAGCTGCCATTCGGGCTTAGCCAGGAGCGTGTTAGGAGTCAGGCCTTGAACAGCTCCTGCCCAAATACTGCAGAACAGCGGGAAGACAAGACACAGGGATGACCTGTTAGGGCACAGCCTGCTCCAGAGATGGCCCCTTAGGGCGCAGCCTGTTCCAGAGATGCCGCACTCATGGCATGGCCTGTGCCAGGGATGCCCCGCTCAGGGCACAGTCAATCTGAGCACACGCTAATTTTGCAGCACTGAGACCACCTGCCCCCCAGGTCAACAGCCACAGAGGCTGCAAGGGGTCCGACTCCTGGATGCCATGGGCCCATCTGCCCCTTGCGGCCAGGCTGGCCCCATCCTTCTCCCCCATCTGCCATTTCTGGTTCCTCTCACATCTCTTGCTACACACTTTGTGCACACAGACCCCACAGAAAATTACTCTATTTTTTTTTGTGATTGTTTCTTCTTGTTGTGTTAGTTGGGAAAATATCTAGGACTCCGAAAAGCTTGCTCATCACTTTCTAATAAAAGTCTGCTTAAAGGATAAGCAACAGTAGAATAACCTGCATGGGAAAGGGCTGAGGATTCACATAGTGAGAGTGCAGCTATCAGGGAGTTTGAGAGGGTTTTGACAACCATGGATAGAAACCAGGGTTCAGGGCTGAGAAAATCGGAGAAGTTTCCTGAAGTTCACTGCTAGCTCAAGGGAAGAACAGCTTATGAAAATATTTTTTTTTCAGAGAAGTCATGCAAAATATACAAAAAACCCAGATTAATTTAAAAACTATTTAAAATTTAATGTGAAATTATGTGCAGACCAAGCATGTGTTAAGACTTGGACTTAGTATAATTTACTGCTAAACAAAACCATGTTTAATTAATAAGTATCCTACTTAAGAATGAGTTAAAAATGTTACTTTTCAAATTATCACCTAAATATTAATTTAAATATTAATTTAGTTTTACTCTATCTCAACTTTTTTATTAACAACATATATAATGTATTACTGATTAAATATATCTTCTACATCTATCTTTGTAACAGCACAGATGATGGGTTCTGTTTACTTTTGTAGGTGTAAGTATTTTCAGGACTGCAGAAAAGCTTTTGGCCAAATGACTTTGTGCTGCAGTTTAGCAGGAGCAGAGAGAATATGTGCTTCTTTTCCAAATAAGTCACACATAGTAATGATATCAATTTTGAGTTGAAAAGAACAGCCTACTTTGTTATTTCAAAATCCATGAATAGACACAGCAAGTGAGGATGAGCTCAACTAATTTCAGAAATCTGAAGTGCCCCAGCACAGCTTTCTGAGGACATTTACAAACAGATGCCTCTGGGAATTTTCAAGACTACCTACAGGTCACCTTGTATCCATCGATTTCTTTGGAAGCAGGCACCTGATTGTCAGTGCAGTTTTGAAAAATCTCATTATGCCTCTACTGCAGATTTGGAGTCCTAATATGTGACTTAGAGTGACAAGAAACAAACTTCCCATTCACTAAGTGTAGTTAATACAAATGTAATGCTAATATATGTTTTAATAAATGATGCTATTGGGTAATTAAGAAAAAATTGGGTTACTAATAACATATTTTCTAAATCTCAATTTGTACATCTTTTATGCTGTAATTGTACATTCAGCTTGATACAAATTGAAAAATACCTTGTCTAATAACACTGAAATATTTTCTAATGTAAATTAAGGTTTCTACAATAGAATTAGAATTAATGTATGTTAAAATTTCTGCTTGAGTAAACACATATACGAACAGTATGTAGTAAGAAATATCCACCTGGAATAAAGGCTATGTGCAGTTCCACTTTTGAATGATTATGCACAACTTTAAGAGCAAGCATTTTTAGAATAACAAGGATAAGTCAAATGAAAACCAAGATTAAAAGCAGTTATTCAAATAAATGTTCCATGATTCAGATCTGTGATTTATATTACTTTGATTTACATGTCAATCTATAGTGCTTACAATATTTTGCTCCAATGCAATTAAGCTCATGAACTGGAGACCATACAGTTGTATTGAGCTGCAAAGACATCTTTCTAATCTCTCTGATTCCATTTTACTCATCTGTTAAGAGAGAATAAAAACTTTTGTCTTTTATGGGGGAAGGTACCATGCAAATGCAAATCATATTATACAGAATGGCAATTTAAATGGTGAAAGAGCAAAGGGTTTTAATAAAATGACAATTCAAGACACATATAAGCGTCCCTGTGTGAATGTTGATTGAAATGAGGAAAGTTAAGAGTGAATTTTAAGTGCCCATAGCAAAATGCATCGAATGTTAAGAGTAAATTAAGAAGTGCGCAGGCCAAGGGACAGAACTGTCTCAGAAATGTATAAAGAAAGAACTGAAATATTCCTTTGAGGATTTGGGACAAAGGATCACTCAGTCCTTGATAACAGTGCAAAGCAGGTTGGGGAATAGGCTGTGGGGAACACAGGCATAGTGACACTTCAAAAGACACAGGAACTTGAAAAAGTTGGAAATGCAGTTAGCGACAGATTTGGATCTGAAGAGGGAAAAAAGCAATAGTGAGCACAGCTGGATATGATCTTTGATGTTAAATTACACAAGGCTTAAGAAGAATTAGGGCCTTTGGAAGATACTGTCATTGGAAATTCTAAGGAGTGACTCCAGGGCAGAGCAAAGGCCAAGTTTTCCTCTATGCTCCACAGCCCAAAGCTGCAGCTGGCAGGTCGCTCTGGTAGAGGCTGGGCCAGGTGAGCCTGGCACACATCACTGTGAAGATGCTCACAGCTTCTAGGAGGCATCCACCCTGAGGTGCCTCAATAAAGTGAACAACAAAGGTGAAGGAACCAACAATGGCCTCTCAGGTGCACAGGAACCAGCTTTGAGATATTCCTGCTGAGTGTTGCACAAAGCCTGCATGTCAGGTGGAGACTCTCAGAGAATATTCTGAGTGGCATGGGAATGATGTGCAGATACTAATACAGGAATGATAGGTAGGCTGCCAACCCTCTGGATAGGCTATGGAAACTATCCTTTCCTGTTTTCAGGGGCACTAGAGTTGTGGCAGTAGTCTTTAAAATTTAACTAAAATTTGCCAAAACACCAGTATCTTGCTATGAGAAGCAAGATACCATGACAAGATGACTGCAGAAAAGGAGGATGTCAGGCTGTCATCTAGCCCTTCTTATACTAACAGAGGCATCCACAGTGGCAACATAAGGGTTATGACTGCACAAATGGTACTGCTGAAAATGTTATTTGTGAATTCTATCTTTTATGAAAACTTTTTTTTTTTTCAAAATGTGCTTTGGGAGTGTGTGAGTGGGGCAAATAAACACAATGGGGAGAATCGGTGACTTCCTAATGGACACTCTCTTATAAAGGCAGAAAAGAAATAATTTCCAGCATTACCTACCTAATGTGAGAGCTGAGGAGGAAGACAGGCAAATCTCACCTTCTTCTGGAGGAGTTCTTAGGCTGAGGCTATTTTCTCATCCAGGGTATGGAAAACTTACTGAAAGTGAGGAGCATGATGTCTCTGTGAAATGACAGATCTTTGTAGTGAGTAGGAATTTAATGCTGAGTAGCCACATATTACTCCTGGCATCTAAAACCTCCCAGTTTGTCTGCTCCAGACTTTCCACCACAAAGGGAAACAACAACCAGTGCAACCCTGTAAATCCCACTGTCTCTTCAGAGACTGCCTCAGACAGTCAACAATAACGAAGAGTTTCAGTGTCAAAGGACATTTTCTCTAATAGCCCAATCAATCAATTCCTCCTTTCCTCCATGCCTTCCCCTCCCAGCCTTTGAATTTTCCCAGTTGCCACAACTACTGGAGTCTCACTGGTGAAGACAACAGCTGAGAAAACACCTGAAGTTTTTACAGAGCTTAGTTTAAAAAAGGTCATCTCCTTTGAATTGAAAAACAAATAAATAAATAAAATTAAATCATTTTAATGGAATCCAGCTGAGGAAACCATACGACACCGAGATACAGTCAGCCTAAGACAAGGCTGTCTTCTCACTTTTCATCATTTTACTTTCTGCTCAACTGGTTGGCAGTTATAATGCTGACAGTTTAATCCTAATTTCGGAATCAGTGTCAACAACTATTTCTTTCTCTGGAAATGATACAGAAAGACCATAAACGACGTAGAGCAGGATGCCAAACAAACTCTCTCCTTTTGGCACACTAGGAGAAGAAAAAAAACCAAAACAACAAACCCAAGAGAAGTATCCATAGCCATTCCTTCTTCCTAGGAAAAAGCAAACAAAACACAGTGTAAGAAATATTTTCCCAGCTAGAGTGGGCAGTTAAGACTGTCAGAAGATGTGACTAAACTACATTTGATTCCTTTGCTTGTTTAATTTACAGATACTCGTGCTTCTAAAATTTAAACTGGCAAACTGAAGAAATCCTACTGGATCAATGATAATGTGCTTTTTCTGAATTAAGAAATATCATCACTACAGGAGAGACAAGGGGTACTGACTTCAATCTCCTGGGGAACAATGGATGTCTGGATCAAATATAGACTTGCTATATGTCCTTTGGGCATGAGGTTTTGGCTATATAGGGTTGTTACTGTGACCTTAACATAAAGTGGAGCTCGAGAAGTAAAATTGAACCTTGTTGAAACCCACTTCTTGCAGGCAGCATACCTTGTACCAACCCACCCTAGTGGAACAGATCCTTTTCAGCTTGTCTTTTTTACCCTACACTGCTGACTGATAGAGTAAAAAATGTTCTTAGTTTCAGTATGGATCTTGGGAAGATTATTAAAAATAAATGCTCATCAGTGCAGGCTGGATTCAGAATGCTTCTGAAAAAAATGCAGTCCAGTATTTACCTAGGAAGACTTATTGTGAAAACTCTGTCAACAACCTCTTCCCAATTAGCCTGTGTTATCCTATCCCGAAGCCTGGTACTGGAAAGTGCACAATATCCAGCTCCCACTGGAATCAGGGTAATCCTGCTGCCTTCAGTGTTTAACATGTTCTCAACATCTCATAGGATGTGGTCTTCAAGCTCCAGTTCACAAACACGTGTGCTTAACTTAAGCATGTGAGTAGTCCTATTAATGCTGAAGTGCTTAAAATTAACCATGTATGTAATTGTTTGCAGGCCTAGTTCCTTAATTAGCTACACTCATCCTTTAATCCTCCCTGTCTTTTAACCTCTGCAGTGTTACATGCCTCAATTTCTTTAATCAGATAATGAACATTAGGGAAGTTGTTATTTACTGCTTCTGCTTCATGATTTGAACTAAAAAAAGATGGACCCTTTGCAGAGACCTATTATTAAATGTGGTAAAATTAAAATATAATGGCATAAAAAAGATGTTTGCAGCTTTTGAAAAAAATCTTGATTTTCCTTTTGTTAAATGACTTTTCATACTTCCTGAAGTCACGTATTGATTTCTTGATAAGATTATCCCTAAGTTTAAAAATTGCACATTCACTATATGATAAACTTTCGGGTTTAACTAAATTCCTATTACACTTTCAAAGCAGCAAATCGAAACTGAAATGCAGCAATGCAAAGATGACAGAATGGCCACATTAAAACAAAACCCTCTGCCAACAAAAAAACCAGCAAAACCTCCCAACAATGAAGTTCTAGAATACAAAATAGAACAGGGAAAAAAACCCAACAAAACACCTCTGGCAAAAGTAGTTTTGAAGTGGACATTTTCCAATTACTGTTTTTCATTAAAAGTGTCTGCTGCTTGCACTTGGATATGCTGGTCGTGCTGCCTGCTTTCTGCCAATCTCTCCTTATCAACTCCAAGGGTGCCAGGAGAGTGGGAAAGCACATTTGCAGTCGTCAGGTTTCACTGCCTTTTCTACTCCCTTGACCTACTTTTTTCCTCCTAATCTTTAAATTTTCCCTTTTTCTTATTTCAGCACATTAGCATTCCTCCAAATTTTTAATTATTCTCCATAGTAATTCCCTGGAGTCCACTGCTTAAACTTTCTTTCTCTGCTTGCTTTACCTCTAAGTAATGAGCACCTATACTATACTTTGCCATAGTCCAATCCCCTGTAGTTTCCTTTACTTCATCTGTATGCTGCAAGCTGTCCCTTTTGGAGAGTTGCCTTGCAGTTTGACAACACTGGGAGTCTATTCTTTCTCAGATGATTTCCCTGTCAGGTTCACTGCTACTAAAAACAGGACTACTGACAGCATACATTTTGAATCCAACCATGAAAATCGCTTCATGATAATCTTCACCCAACACTGCATTATATGGTACTACACTGGCTACTGGGCTGGGAATTCTTCTGTGTTTGTAAATCTACTTTTTTGACCATATTATTTTGAACATTTCATTTCATGCATTGTACTGAAAAACGAATAAAGTATCACAGCAAAGCATTAGATGCTTACCTAAAAAAGGGAATGCTAGCCCATCCAATTTTCCTACAGTGTCGCTCACTTAATATAGTGAATAAGCCTGAGGTCCAATATGATTCCTTCATAATGGACACTGAACTCTATCACTTTCTTCCTCAAGCCAGTTTGCCATTGAGCCAGATGTACTCTACCCATCTTCTCATTACTATGATCAATCTTCTCTCTGCTGATCAGAATTTAATCCTATTAAATCACTAGGCTTGCAGTAAATGAGTATCATACACACGCATGCTTGCCACAGCAGATTACTGTAACTGCCTTTATTTTTGGAAGATGCACTCAAGGCTGCCCCAGGCTAATCTGTACAACAACCCTGCTGCATGGCTGCAGGAAGCTGGGAGCGGCACAACCCTCCCCTGGCAGGGAAATGCAATGCAGGGATTGCTTGGAGCTCACAGACCCCCCTGGTCTGTGATCTGGGATTGCCGAGTTTGGGGATGGGTGGCAGGGAGGACTGAGCAAACAGCCTGGATGTTATGGGCCTGTTTTACACCTTGTACAGCTGCTCATGGCTGGGTTGGCAGCTGGGGGATGTCAGCATCTAAGGTTTGTGGAGGCTTCTACATATCCTGGTGCGGTTCATTTTTCTCAATTTTATTGACATTTTTGACTATTTGCCCTAAAATGGTAATAGAGCAACAAAGGTCTTGACTAGGGGAGAAATGTTCCAAGTCATTTAGTAATTTGTAGCTGCCAATGTTTCAACTAGTTTGGGTCACTAGAGGGTGCAGATTAGCCTCTTCAGGCTCAGTCTGGACATTTGTGTTGTGACATGTAGACCCAGACAACCTCCTGATTTGCTGTATTAAGTGCTTAAGAGAGGAGGTGTGAATTACTCATTTTGACTCTGTTGCATGTGTTCAGTTTTCCTTTTACAAGCACACACTACCAGGGTGCTATGTTATGTAGAGTAAAGCATTCCATGCCTGTTTCTGCAAGATATTTGTCAATATAACTATTAACCAGAATAGCAAAATAAAAATTTAGGTATGGTTTAGCCTTTTAATAGTCTGAAAGCAGCACATTCAAATTACATCACCTATTTTAAAAACACAGAATATAGCCCAAAGAGATTTTTAGCCTATAATTGATCTCTTTTCAGATAAGATGTACAGAGTTTCCAGTAGATTCATATTATTTTCTCTGTGTGGCTTGCCAAATGATTTTTCCTATTTTACTGCATCTAATAACAGAGTTTTATAATTTAATGGTCTCTAAACTTCTTAGGATTAACAAAACAGCAAAGAGATAACAGATTACATTTAAATTAAAGTGTTAGTATCTTCTACATTTAGGTACATAAATACCTGTGACCTAAAGAGTATTTTCTAAGCTATAAATACACAATTGCTAATGTTTTTCACATTTCATGAAAAACATGACCATTATGTCCGAATCTGTTTTTTGTTTTATATGGCAATAGTTTTAGGTCACATTTTTGTCTAGCTATCATAATGAACAGCTTAGATTTACAAATATTCTTGCCAGGGAACTAGTGGTTCGGAAAATAATTAGGATGAGAAAACCTTCCTTGTTCTCTGAGCAGGATAGTCTCTTAATGAGAGATAATGGTGATGAGCTGTAAAGCAGAATGGTCCAGCAATGCTCCCCAGAAGCTGCACAGGACAGCATCCTAAAACCTTCTGCTGAATAAAAGCATCTGTCCAGAGCTTAATTAACAAAAAGTTAGGCATTTAAAACTATTTAAGAAAGCTAAGATAATTCAGTTAAGAGTGTACCTCTGAGTTCACGTGGTCATTCGTGGTTCTATTGAAGATCTACGCTGTTGCAACAAAGAAGCAGAAAGAGTGTTTATAAACTTTGGCAGAAGGAAGCAGATATGATTTTTGTATGTTAGATGTGGCTGGATCCACTTGCTGGACCACAGGCGGATCAATAAATACTAATTAAATGAAAGTCTTTGCCCACAGTTATCATTTTGCTATTTAACTTGTTAAAGAAAACTTTCTTTTATGAAATAGTCAGGAGTTATGGTGTGAATTTAGTTCTCAACAGTACTCAAATTAACCATGCTGCACAGGAGTCAAAATTTCATTAAATGTTATTAACAACCTGAAAAATAATGCCCCATGCAGGTTATCCAGTGTCCAGAAGTACATATAACAGCATAATTGTGGCAGTGTAGACAGCTTCTGGTTGCCAGTTTGTCTGTTATTATTTTTATGTCTGCCGTTCCCACTGTGGATCACAAAGTCTGTTTCATTGCAGAAGTGGATGGGCAACTAAGAATGCTGAAACACGTTCAATAACCTGTTGGAGCTGAGCTGCAGATAAAGAAAATCACTGGCTCTCAGTGACACTTTGTCAGAAACAGAGAGGTCTGAGTTGGGGAAGGGGATATAGTAAAGACAGAAGAATGAAAATAAAATACCCTCTTTTTCTACTGTGAAAAATGTCTTTACTGTGATAGGGAGCTTCTAGTGCAAAAGGGGAAAGTAGGAGCAGCAGCATTTTCAACTTTTCTGAAAGACACCTGAAAAAGTTGATGTCTTTGACAGAATTGTATCTAAACTAACAGACTTCATTAATTACTAAAATTTCGCTAGTTCCAACAAAAAGCTGCATGCTTAAGAAATTCTAGTTCAAAGTTTGCTCTTTACCTGACCTAAATTAACCTCAAATAATTTCACCATAAAAAATGACTGCAGCACTGGAGGAAGGACCTCTGAGGAGTGGGTGGCATGAAGGGGAGACTTGGTGTTGACTCAGGTCCTCAGCAGGAGTGAGATGTTCCTGGTTCCAGGCAGAGCTGGCACACAGTCACAGGCTCTGCAGAACCAATACCCACGTGGGAGCTCTGCTTTTGGCCCACTGTGGGCAGTGCAAAGGAGACCAGCTCTGCTGAATTGGAGCTTGGCTCTGCATGACTACATGAAGTTTTCCTGCAAAGGTGACAGCAAGAAAAACTCTGTGAGGTGGCTCTGAATGGGGTCTGATGAATACAGTAGGGCCTTCCACATGCAACCTGGGCAAGGGCAGTGCTAGTAAGAGGCTGAATCAAAACACAAGAAAAACATTATCAATTTTCTCAGACAATTTTCATCTCAAAAAATGAGGAACCCCCATACTCTAGAGCTGCAGACAGAGTTGTGACTGGTGTAATTTCTCTGCTGAGAGTTGGAAGAATGTAAAACCCAGTGACAGCAAAAGAGTAACTGTCCAGTGGGGAGATGTCATAGGAGCTGCAAGTGTAGCCTGCAAGTAGATATATTTCAAGGCCTGATACTCTTTGGATTATTTATGTGAGAATGCTGTGCAGAGAAATATATGCTGCATATTTAGAGTACACTTAAATCTCCATGTGGACATCTCCTCACAGTCAATATTTGAGTGGAGCACAATATAAGGCTGGAAGAAATAAGGCTTTACTTTTCTTCGTCTGTGGCTGTGGAATTCTTCACAGAGCAATTGTTCTAGATTTGATTATATTCTGAGTCAAACAGCTTAGATAAAGGGGGTTTAATCAAATCTTAGTTCTGGTTCAGTTGTCCATGACCAGGAAAAAAAAGAAAACAATACAACAAAGCAATTAAAAAAACTAATATAGTGCACAAAAATAACATCATTAGATGAAAAGATTTGAATCAAAATTCCTAGTCCAAGGTAGATGTTAAAGTCACTTACTTTCATTCGTGAATTAGGGAATATAGTGCAATATAATGCTGTTTTTTAATCTATTCCTTTACTCTGTACTATCTGAAAAGTAAATATAACACTTTTCTTCCAATGATACCTTTATAAGCAAAGACAGGCAATTTCCTTAAGGAAATCTTTTTTCAATATTTTGTAATAGAAAAAGATCAATTTTTTCTTTTTTTTTTTTTTTTTATTTTTTTCTTTTGTCTTTCATTTTATTCTTGTATTTTCTTGCCCTTTTCCGAACATAAATGTCTAGATCAGTGAAGAGATCCTTGACCCTCCACTAATCATTAGCATTTTGAGATGGATTCAAGTCAATGACCTATGGATTAAAAGCACTATAACCTGTTACCAGTCTACCAAGAGAGTTTGTCCTAGTGTTAAATGTCATTTAGCAAAGAGTCTCTACTTTGTGACCTTCTACATTTGATTGTTTAAAAAGGAATGAATCCTAAAATAATTAATGTCCATTTATATTGTTCTCATGTATCTGTAGGCTTCTGTTCACTCTAGGTATACACCAGAATTCACTCCTTTTTTAATCCTTCATGGTTCCATCCCTGAAATTGTAATTCATGGTCAAGATATCTGTCAACACATTGCTCCTTTTGCTGGTTGATAATTCATACAACAATAGAAACTATCTTCCAAGTGCCACCTATCTTTTTAATAATTCAAGATATTAAATAAATAAAATGAAGTATGTACTCGCTGCCTTATTTCTATAAACTTGCTCATCCCTCTCATACACATTTCATGATAAAAGCTCTAAGTTAAGAGACACTGATAAGTCATCACCACAGAAAGGGAAGTTTCAACCACAAAAAACTTCGCTTTTCTAACTTACTCTTTCTCTACAAGAGGAGACAACTTCCAGTTGCTGTCACTGAGTGTGACAGTTGCTTCAGTTAGCCAAGTTTCATGCATAAAGTCCATGTGTTTATGCTGCCTGTGCTTTTAAGCAATTATAACAAAATTCAAATCCCTTCATATGGAATGAAGTTTAACACAGTGTTTTTAGAATTCAATTATTTTTAATTTTTATTAAATAAAAATTTATACTTTCTGTATTTCTATAATTTTATCTTCTTTAACTTTTCAATTGAAATAGCTTACCATATGAATTTCAGATGTAGGTGTTGAACACAGAAAAGTTAAAAATTTGATTGTTATGTCCATGACAATGTTATGCTATGCTCTCCATCATGAAAGTGTTGCATTTACTGACAATGCATCTATGAAGCATACTGTGAAACAGAAAACTATTTTTTGATGCTTTATAGACAGAGAACTGATCCATGGGAACCAAATTCACATTCTCAAGAGCTGCTTAGGATCTTCAGACCACCAAGTTGATTTCAATGTTGTGTGGCCATTTGAGCATCTGGTTTGACAGAGTATGTGCCATAGACAGAGTCTTTAGTGCAACAATGATCATGAATAGGAACCTTTCCTTCTCTGGGTCCTAAACATGAAGACATCTTTCCATTTAGTTTTTTAATATCTATTTTGAATGTTGTTTTTCAGTCAGCATATATTTGAATAATCAAATTTTTTTATTTTTATCAAGAGGGAGTCTGAAATGTGAGAATTCACTGTTTTGTACTTTTCCCCCAAGTAATCTGTAGAAAGGCAATAGCTGTATTTCACAGATAACACATCCATTAGCAGCTCAGTCTACTTCTTCTGACCAGTGGGATTATATCACACATGGTTTTGATATCAGAACTGAAAGCAGCAGGTATCCCCTTTAATTAATTTTTTCCTTTCTATTGCAGACATGTATCTAGTTAGATAATACATTTTGCAACTCACTAAGAAGCAACAACAACTTTGATAACTGAAGAATGATTATTAACACCCCTCCCAACAAACAAACAGTAGGGAGAAGCCAGACCTGGTGTGCACGGGCAGGGAGGGGAGGGGGGTTGCAGAAGTTCAGATGACAAACTTCCTTGCCTACAGCCTCTTCCAGCCTGAGGGTTTTCACAGTGCACCCATAGTTACAGGAGAAGTGTTACCCAACTACTACACTGTGATGTGGATGATCTCAGCAGCATAAATGGGTTCATTTGGTCAAATTTCTAACATGAAATCCTTGTCATCCCACGATATGAGGTGGTTAAACAAGGTTTGAGGTTCTAAGTAAAGAAATATAAGTCTGCCAATTTCTGTGGCAAACCACCACTGTTAGTGATTGTTTAGGCTGGTTACGTAAGAAAATGTTGGTGTTTTTTTCAGCTGGTGTTGAAGATAACAGCTCTTTTGGAGAGATGACAAAATGAAACACCCACAAAGAGAGAGGAGCAAACAGTGCTGGCAGAAGCAGAAACTCATGTCTCTGAGACTGTTGCTGCTTTGGAGACCATAGGTTAGAAAAGGAAGGCGCCCCCATTGCCTTATCCATTCCTCTAGATACAGCAAATGACTTCTAGTCTTAAACTGAAGCTGCTTTTGTCGATAAGAGGTTCACAGCACCATGGGCAAGAGTCACAGGTGACAGTAAAAGGCCTGATGTCATTTGGTTTCCTTTGATACATGTCCTCACTCCAGCAAGGCCCTAGTGGCACTGATGAGTGCAGGAGGCAGCTGGATGGGATAGCCATCATGATTAAAAAAAAGTTCCTTTTGTTACATCTGCACTTGTAGCACTGATACCAATTTATATAGTTCCCAGGTCAGTGGCTGAATAAGTACCTGAGTAAATATCTCACCTTTTTGTTGACTAATTTCTGACATATCATTTTTAGTCTTCAGATTTCACTCTCTTTGAAGGGTTTTGTTCTTCCCAGCTATTTATATAATATGCAGCATGAGATTCTTAGCTCCTATTTGAAGACTTAGAGATACCTGCTTCTAAGTGTCTTGAAAAACCTTGTGCTTTGTGTTCCTGGAGCTACTCAACATCAAAAATAATGGAAAAGAAAAATTAAACAAAAGAAAAAAATAGGGGAAGAAGGAAAAAAAAAAGAAAAAAGTATTTCAGAGAGGGACTATGTGGTGAAAACTGGCAATATAACTTTATAGCTTATATCCATAGGGTGTTCCTTTGGGCAGCATTCTGGATGAACTTTTCAAGGACTACTTTAAGACAGGCCTGTAGTCTTTGAAGTAGGCATCAAAACTCTGTGCTGCTGTTGAGCCTCCCTGCAAGAGCCCTTCACCCAGCAGGAAGGAGAGTAATGCTGCCTCTTGTGTAACTTACACTCTCATATGCACCCTTGCCCTCTCACTTCACAAATTTGCCTTCCGTGCTGCTTTAAAGCCCACACAAAATTCCTTGGTGATGCAAAGATGAAGCCTGCAAAACCTCTGTGCAAGTCTTACCAGCAGCATGCCCTTGTCTCCGTGGATTTGCAGCATGCAGCATCATGAGCACTTAGACTGCAAGGTGCTAGGGCTAAAGACTGTGTCAGTGACAAGTTTTGTCAACTGGTGGGTGCAGTTATGGCGTTTGAATGAATCATAATAATGCAACATCAAACTGCCATGTGGCATCACTGGCCTGCCGTGTCAGACAAAACACTGTATATCACAAAATGAATTAAATGGAAGTGAAAAAAAGCCTTGGCCTTGGCATATTTAAGGAAGAGAATGGTTTTACTACTGCTGTAGAAGAAAACTAAAAAGAAAAAAAAAATTGGTTGCTCAAGTATGCACATATTATAAAGCTGTCATTTACAGGAAGGAAGCAAAAATAAACTCCCTTGCTACTACTGACACAGTCTAATAACTTGCATTGCTTGATGCAGAATCTGCCCAGAGCTAATGACTTCAGGTCTTGCTGACTCTGTATGGCTCAGTTCCCAGAGCCCTACTGAGCATATGGGGAAAATAGCCAGGTTTTGTACAAACACAAATGTTTGCTTGAGTTGAGCCCAGGACCAATAGAGTCTAACCATCATCTTGGGAAAGGAAGTTTTGTTGCCAAGTAAAAATTTAATCTGGAAGCTGAGAGTCTGTAAGAAATAGAGTTGTTTCCTCAGACAGTCTTTCTCTGCTATGAAAATCAAATCCATGGTAAGAGGAACAGATTGTAAAAAATTGTTCTATGAAGATATCTAAATACCTCCTAAAAAAGATTTATGATTTTAGTCTAGTCCTGAAGGGAATTTGTAGAACTGCAGGACCACTGGCACTGATGTGGGGATTGCAGACAGCACAAATTAGGCTCTAAATAATGGATCAAAAAGAGGAGCCTCAAAAGCTACTTTCTATTGCTCTTTAGGGAATAGCACAGACTATTATAAAATACTGCAGGTTGTGAAGCTCCAATAGAATTGTGTAGTTTAAAGGAAAAAAGCCCCAAGGAAGATGAGGAAAGCTCAGTGGCAGTGAGCTTGGTAGAGCTACACCTCAGTACAGCAGAAGACAGTGGTACACAGGGCAGGGATGTTGATAGGCCTTGGAGATGAATACATTCCAACCCTAAGTAGTGCTCAGACTCCTGCCCCTCAACTGTGTACAACGTAATGTAAACTTGCAATGCCTGGATGGTTCAGTTGGCCCCTGTCAATTGTATATTCTGAAAATAAAGCAAAGGTGATTCTGTGACCTGATGAAGAAGAGCATTCATGGGATGATGACATTCAGGTATATCTAGTGGTTTGCTGATACCATGTTTTATCTGAGCATGATGACACCAGGAGCCATCTCTGTTCCTTGTGTCAAAAGGAGCTGCCACCATCAGCATAAAACAGCCTTTGCTACTTCAGGTTTTGTTATAAGATGCAAGACAGATCTGTCCTCAATTAAAGCTCTATAGCATGGTTATTTATGGTTCTTTTTCCAAGTGATTTTTAGTTGGGAAAAAAAGTAAGAAAAAATACAAAATCGATTATGATCAGATCTAAATTAAATAAAAGTAAAATATAAATAAATACCACATACAGATAAAACATAAATTGAAATACAGCAGAGAACGGTAGTTTATTTTCACCTGAAACTTAAACAGGCCAATATCAGTGAATGCTTAGCTATCTCCAATAAACCAAGAGCTTGCATGCCAGACTCAATCTCTGGTGACCAGCTCTTTGCAGCTACATGCAAGATTCAGTAAGAAAACAGATGGCACACTGGAGCTTTGCTTCGGGAAGAATAATAGATGAGTAGACAGAGCCTCTCAATCTCAGAGTGGCACACAGGGTGATCAGAATCCTAATCACAACCATGCTGTGATAAAAGACTCTGGATAAAGAATGAATTAAGGTGGTTTGTCTGTTTTATCAATAAAAGTAATAGTAAGATATATTTCTTACAATTCTTTAAATAGAAGACTACTCGCAGGAGTGATACATACTGCTTATAAAGCAGTGTGAAGTGGGATAAATCACCCTGTCCATTTAAAGCCTGTGCGTTTTCTGCCTCTCTATTACCAGCAAGATTATTCCCTGCGTTCTGTAAAAATGGATAAGAATATATAAAAAATTGCAGACCAAAATTCTCCTTCTGGCATCTTTTGTCCCCTTACTGTGATGGCTGGCACGGGTTAGAAAACAAATCATTTGCTGTATGTGACACTGTTTTGTTATTATGATACATTATAGACTAATGCAGGATTCTGTCATGTAGAAATATTTGAGCAAGATTTCCATATTTGAAAAACAATTTCATGTCAAGAAGGTAATAACAAGTGAAATAACATCAATATAACTAGAATATTAGGACAGCCAAAAAGTAATGACTTTGCAGCCTATGGTATTTGAAGGAAATAGCTTAAATTATTCAGCAAGTAAACTGATGTCATGTGGTCAATTCACTGCATGTTTCACATATCCCAATTAGAATTAATGTAATAATAAAGATTGATTATTAAGTAATAAACAGTGACCAAACAAATTACTGTAAACATAAGTCAAATCTCTCTCTAGGACAGCATATCTCTCTCCCTCCAGTTTGAAGAACAGCCCTTCAAACAAACCAAAACTGAACAAGCAATTCTTCAGAAATATTTTCAGACTTTTTTGTTTATCTTGAAAATATAGATTAAGCTGTCTCAGAAGAAGTCATTGAAAATTTTGTGAATGATATTTTCTCAGTGTATTACTGTCCAAGATGTGATAATAATAAAAAACCCCAAATATTTCTTTGGGCTTACATGTAAGACTGCACCGCAGTTGCCCATGCTGGTTATAGTGAAATGTGATAAACTAGGGAGGTCATGCATTTTTGTTTGTATTGCAGCACCAAATTCAATTGATAAAAGCAGACTTATTTATGAACTTCTAGATATTTTACTCAAAGTAAATAATAATTTATGCTATAGAGATTTTAATACCGAATTGAGCCCCTTCACAAACGTTGATTCAACTAGACAAACTGCAAGGTTTCACATCTTTCATGCAATACCATTCCTGCCTTCTTGTCTTTCAGATGGTGTCAACTGGTACAAAGTTGTGCCACAGCACAGTTACTGGCAGAGAATCTGTCCTTACATCTTCCTTCTAAGTCACTGTAAATAGAGCGTTTTCATTCTCAGTACAAACTTATCTTTCCAACAGCTACAAAACTGAAGCTGAATCTTGGGTTCCTAAGGCTAACACTAAAAGGATTTATTAGCTGAAAAAAACCCCTTCATCCCACAACTTTCAGTCTGTGGGATGGGATTCAATCTCATTTCATATGCAAACACTGACAGAAATCCTAAAAACCCCGTGTAAGCCCCTTCAAGACCTTCATGTTTGTTTTCACCTCTTCTGAGTGAGTAATTCCCATTAAACAGAAGTTCTGGCATGGTGCTATTGCTGACCTGTCCTCAAATGTTGTTCTTTCACTGCTTCATTTTGTGCACGCCTTCAGACTGCATACAGTGATAATCTCATTGTTTTAAAGGGGTTTATCACCAAGAAACAGCAAAGGAATTGGAAACGGAAGAATTTCCACCTCATGGTGGACCACACTACTGTGAAAAGGCAGGTCCATCTTGCTTGTGTGGATCAAAAGACATACAGCTCATATGGCAAAAACTTTTTCTTTTTTTTTTTAATTAATATTTGGTGTCAGATCACAGAAATAATTAAGTATTCAAGAATTATTATAAAATTCACAATGGAATTCATAATTTACTATACCAATGCAAGGCTTAAAGTAGCATAAAGAATACATTCTCCACTTTGGGATGTTAAAGAGCTTTGTTATAGATTTACCTTATTAAAAATGTCTGTCCGCACAGTATGTTGCCCTTGCCAGCATATGTAAGAAACACTTGATGAGATGGGAAACCACTTGGCCTTTTCAGCAAAAACTTTCCTACAAAGTTACAGTAAGCCAGTACTCTCAGAAGTCGATGGTAAAGATGGCAAGTTTGAAAGACACTATCTGTTGTTTCTAAATGTTCAAATAGCAAAAAAAAGAAATACGAGATAACTGCTTGATGCCCCAGATACTTTACAGTTTGTGACCACTTTGTAGAGAACTTAACTGAGATACAGTGCTTTTGAGACACTTGCTCAAACACACATTGCTCTCACCAAACCTCTCCACTCTGTCTCTTGGCATACTGTGCAGTTCTACCCTCCATCAGACTTATATGCAGTATACTCCTAGATCTTGAGATAAACTAATAGGCATCTGAAAGAGAGACCCCAAATGAAATATTCATGAACTGTCATAACATTCATTACCATTTTATGATTCTCTTTACTTCGTTGAACAACAACGCTTTCTAGCACTCTATTAAATCAGCTAGCAAACTTTATAAATCACCAGCTAAACTACATGAATCTGTCACTTCTTAATGTACTGTCTGGGCTCCAAAAATACTTGAGTATATGGCAAAGTCATACAACTTATAGGACTCTTTGCTGTCATTCTACAACATTGATTTTTCTGGGAAAACTATTATCATACTAGGAATTCACCATCTTTTTTACAATTGAGTTCGAGTTTGGTAGCTAGATATGTCAAAGAAACACATAAATTCAAACAGATATTTACTTTTTCAGTGCTGAAAACATACTTAACTTATCTGGAAAAAAAAAACCCAAACAAATTTGTATGAACTTACCAATTAAATTCAAAACTTTTTTCTGAGCTATAGTGAATAGAATGTAGACGTGCAGATCTAGCTAAAGCTCTGCAAGACTCCTAATGTTGGACTGAAGGCTAGCTCAGGCAGCTGGAAGATGATGCTAAATCCTAGTGAACAAAAGTGGAAGTGACTGGAATTGCTGAGGACACAGATAACCTAAAGAAGAATCAGACCTGTCCATTTCCATTAACATTGTCAGCTCTTGTTTGAGGGCCTTCTGGGCATAGATCTTCCTGGCCGTCTGTACTGCAAATTTTCCAGTTATCTCTGCAAGATAACAATAGCTCTCATTCCAACTTTTATCAATTACTTGCTGCCCAAGATCAGCATGATCCTTTTATCTGTTATATTTGCTGGAGTCAACACTGCACACCTTATTGTCTTCCTGGGTTTTTTTTCCCCACTTCCATCAGGTTTGCTTAGCCTGTTTTTCTCCGTGTTGCTTGCTAAAATCCATAATCTATATAGTTCTTATTCATGAAAAATTTTAAACAATTCTCTGATGGCTGACTTTGGCCACATCAGCCTAGTCAATAACGTAGTTGAGAAAAAACCCTGAAAGCTGTCGAATAAAAAGCAACACCCTGCCTCTAAACCAAAATGAAGCTATCAACTATCTCCTGATTTTATTGGCTGTAATTGCACCTGACATCCGAAATATTTTTCAACAGCATCTGCTTGGCTGATTCTACAAGATCACAGTTACAATAAATTTTGTCTTCTGAAACTGAAATTTTCAGTATCTGAGTCTGTGGCCTCTTTTCTACCATGCCCTGGGTCTTACTGGTTTGTGTGGCTTTTGCCCCTGAAGCTCTGGAAACCTAAGCTTATTTTGAAGCTAAGTCCTTTCCTCTAAGGAGCTGGTAGATAAACTAGAAATTATCTACACACAAAGTTAGCCTTCTGATGCCAGTCATCTATTCCTGTGATTGAATTTAAGCACCAGTTTAAGTGCTTTGTCAGGATGGAGAAACAGAGTCAGGTTCAGGGCCCCTGGTATCAGCAGGAGACATATACAGAGACAAAATAACCTTTGGATTAGGCCAAGAGTATTTATAACCATTACAAGAACACTTGACAAGTCTGTATATTTATGTATCGATTAAAAAATTATGAAAAAGGCAGAAAATTTCAGAGTAGATTGTAAAACTTTGTAGATTCATTTTAAGTTACAACTTAAACTACCAACTTTTAATTGTTGGTACAGAAACATTGCGCTAAATGATATGAAGTATGATTTTGAAATTCAAGTTCAGAAAAGAAAAAGCAACACAGAGAAAATTATTATTTTGGATATGTTGATATATTAGGTGTTTTTCTTTTTTAAGATAAAATTAAATATTTTCATTAGCCCTTCAATTTTTTCACTTCTTTCTTGTCATTAACATGCCACAGACCAGAGATTTGGCTTTAGAGTTGATTCTGAACAATTTGCAACAAATTCCAGACTTCATTTAATAAAAAGCAGTAAAGTCTAGTGTGGCATCCTAGTTCTGGCTTCATTGACTGCAATGGCAATACTCTCATTATCTTAAATAGGGGCGTATTTTATTTTTGGTGATTAAGTGCTATCACAAAAAGCTCTAACATCTTTCTTATTTTTTATAAACACTTCTCTGTAGAGCACATTTCCAAAAGATGAGCGTACAAAGGTGAAAGGGCTTTCCCTGGGTCAGGTCTGAGCTTCTTTTGAAGAAGCCTGTAGTTTACATTAGAGATGTAGTAAGTAACAAGAAACATGTATCTACTGCAACTGAACTGTAGATGTTTGACTTTTTAACTTGAGAGGAACACTTGCTTTGCAGATACCTTTCCAAATGTGATTTATTGTACCTTAAGGAAACAGAACTGAGTGTTGCTGAGGTTAGCAGAACAATATGGCAAAGACACTAACAGAGCATCACAAGATGGAAGTGACTGCAAATTTTCCATTGGAATGTTTTCCAAGAGGATAATTACTTTTGATCAATCAACTATTTCTATGGAGAATAAGCTTTTTCCTCAAAAGTTTTCAGGTTATGAACCTTTTTGTTTTTAAAAAGTTTATCTAAAAAAACAACCAAGCAAAAATCCCATTTTTTTCCCATGAAACCTCATTTTCCTGCTCCTACATCTATTGTATTGCACTAACTTCAAACTTGGTATTACATTGCACAAGTAGTGTCCTCTGCAGATATTTGACAGCAATTTTGTTACGTTTCACATGTAAGGAAGCATAAAACCCAATACAAAAATTAATGACTGAAATTTGTTTTAACTAAACTTGAAGACCACTGCTTTTCAGTTCAGGATATTTCGTGTGAACATTCCAACTTATTATTGAAGTTCTGGATATGACAGCTTTATAGATTGCAAAGCATTCCAACTGAGATAAATACATTACAGGTCAAAAGTTGATTTGGTGTTAATTGTCACATTCCATAAACTCCAGTTGAAATTTAATGCAGTATCATCAAAATTCTGTGATGCACAATACAACACATCTTAATGGTACCAAAATTGTCCTGGTTTCCAAATAACTGCCACATTTTGCTTGAGATATTTAATTGTTTTGTAACAATTTTATTTTGCTTCCTGAAGCAATGACCAAATTTGCTAGGGAATCAGTTCTTCCATTCTGAATTGCAAAAATACCTCAAATTGAGACAACAAGAGTTTAAAAGATTGGCTTATAGATTTCCATCAGATATGACAGTGGCTTGGAAGTTACTTTTGTTAAGGATGGAACATTTCCATGACAATATCTCACACCACTTTGTATTGTTAAAATGAAATATTTATATTCTAGACAGAGAAGGTGAGATTCAGTTGCTCAAATGTGTTTGTCTAGTGACATTTGAGATATCCTAAAGTATCACTAACACCTCTGAACGACTGGCAATGGTATACAGCGCATAGGAGACATCCAAGTTGCTCTGAGGCAACAGACAAAGGCTAGACAGCCACCTAAAATGGTGTTGGCTCTCTGTTTTTTGGGTATCTGAATTGTTTCTATAAAGCATGTAGTGTCATTAATCCTACCACTCACTGGGTAGCTGGAAAAACACTTTCTACTGAATTGTAAGAGAAGGAGCTATGAAGTCCATGTCTTGCTTCTGATACATATGTCTTGCTTCTGATACATATGTCTTGACAGTGACAGGTTAGTTATGGACCTTGTCCAGATACCTAATAGTATAATGACATGCTTGCACACCAACAAATAAAACCAGAGTGCCTTACTTGGGTAAAATCACAGGGCAAAAGTACATGAAAGTCACAGGATTGTATACCCACGTCTGAAGTAACTTATTCCTTAATCCTGCAAGGCTCTAAGGAAATTTGTCTCTCTGCTTAACCCTTAGGAGTAAAGGAGCATTATTCCCATCTGAACTTAGTTGTCTAATTTCACTAATAAATCTAGTTAGCAAAGCCCCTGAGACCCTTTTCCTGTCAGTGGAGGCAGGCACTCTGAATTCCCTTCTGAAAGAGCCCAAGTTAAGCTTTACTCAACTGCTTTCTGCAAGGCTTACATTAAGGGATGAGATATCAGCATCAGGTAATCTAATATCATTCTTTATGATCAAGTAACAAAAACTTTAGGGTTTTTTGTGACTACGGCAAGGATTTTCAAGTCTGCTTTTTTTCCCTAACTACTTTATTATCTCATATGAGATATTATCGTATCAAACTCATATTATCTCATAATAGAAATGCTGTTTTATAAAAGTGCATATTCTTTTACATGAGATCAGGGAGACTGCCTTACAGCCTTCCACAGCAGTAGAACAAAATATAATGGTTCAGACTCTGCTTTCAGTTATATCAGCTTGGATTTTTGAGTCACCAGTGGATATAATGAAATTGCACAACTTAGGTATTGGCCATAATTATAGTGCTTAGAGATAATCAGATGAAAAATTAGTTGAAATATAGTGCTATAATCAATAGACAATAAGTAAGAAAACAATTAGTTTACCTTTTAGGAGAAGCTTGTTGCCTTTTTAAAGAAGCAAACAAGTAAAACCAACCAGAAAAAAACCCAAACCCAAACCATCCCCCCCCCCCCCCCAGAAATTTATTTAAGGAGTTTTGGTTTTATGGAATTCTAGCTTAAGAATGTGATCAACATTTTTGCTATAGACATCTAGAACTCAGAAGCAGGACAGATATGTATCACAACTATGCCTAGATGGAAAGATAGGAGAAAGATAACTTTGTGAGAAGAAAATAATTAATTTTTCCTTGGTCATTAACAAAAAAAGATATAACTTAATGAAATGAACCCTAAATAAATTAAGAGTGCAATATGATCTCCAACAT
Source organism: Manacus vitellinus (assembly GCF_001715985.3). Lineage (NCBI taxonomy): Eukaryota > Metazoa > Chordata > Aves > Passeriformes > Pipridae > Manacus > Manacus vitellinus. The sequence goes on along the minus strand of NW_021939471.1, from coordinate 11,940,402 downwards.
CAGGCTTTGTTTGATAAGAACTTTGATGTACGTGGGCAAGATGGAACAGCATAAGGCCAGATGAGCCTCAAGAGACTTTTCTACTGCTCTCCTTGGGCTTGGTCACAGACAAACCTCTGCAATTCATACTCACAACACTGGTTCCTAATGCTCATTTTGCAGGCTAGGTTTTGGTAGTGCATATAGGGAAGTTCTCCAGGCTCTAGGCCCATCCTGTCTGACTTTCAGCCATAACCCATTAGCCAGATATAAAGAAACTTGGGAGAAGAGAGAAAGGAAGACTGTACAAAGTAGAGGAGCTGGCCTCAATCCAGACAGCATGTTCTTAATGGCTTCTTTACAGCGGGTTTGTGATCACTTCAGTGCCAGCCATGAGCACTATCAGACCTTCAGCAAGACCAAGACTGACCTACAGTTTGATCTGCTTTGCTCAGCAAACCTCTCTGTTCAAACTTTCATCATAGACAGAAGCAAGGTCTTCAGGCATTTGAATGCCTTTCAAACCAATAACATCAGAGAGTAACTTCCCTCAAATTTCCAGAAGAAAAGCTACTAAAACAGGAATCAGATTGCTACTAACACTAGGCTGGTAAATGAAAGGAGTGCCATTCTTTGATCATCATAGGTCATTACATTAGTTGATACTTTTCAGAATCAATCAGATCTGCACCCAAATCACTACATAATAGCAATATTTTCATAGAATCATAGAATAATTTGGGTTGCAGGGGACCTTAAAGATCCTCTAGTTCCAACCCCCCTGCCATGGGCAGGGAACCTTTCGCTAGGCCAGGCTGCTCCAAGCCCCATTTGACCCAGCCTTGAACATTTCCGGGGATGGGGCATCCACAGCTTCTCTGGGCAACCTGTTCCAGTGCCTCACCCCTCTCATAGTGAACTATGCATTCCTAACATCTAATCTACACCTACCCTCTTTTAGTTTGAAGTCATTGCCCCTTGTCCTGTCACTAAAACCCCTTGTAAAAAGTTCCTCTCCAGCTTTCCTGTAGCCCCATTAGGTACTGGAAGGTGCTATAAGATATTCCTGGAGCCTTCTCTTCTCCAAGCTAAACAATTGTCAAGTTCTGTGTATCACAAAGTGATGCAACATAATTTGCCATGATCTCTACACAAGTAAATATCCAGGGAATGGAAACACGACTTTCATTTTATGCCCTGTGACTAGACTAGATTTTACTTTTTAGCGTGGTGATTTTGGTAATTTCAAAACTATGGGCAGTAATAACGTTCTTGTACATTAACTAGCTAGAAATAGTCTTCAGATATATGCACCAAAGGCATTATTTCTCAGGAGATGAGTCCTATGAGATGTGGAACATTCTGGATCCAATTCAACAGAGTATTTAAGCACATATTATTTCATTTTAAGCATAGGAGCAAATCCTTTATTTAAGCTATAGTTCTCAGTACCTAAAAGAACTAAATTCTATTTTCCTGAATTCACAAGCAATACAACCAGTGAACAAAATAACAATTAGATGGTGCAAGTCAAGCCGTAAGGAACAAAGAGCAACAATAAAGACTACTTGTTCTGGACAGCCTGTTTCCATTTAGCTTACAACCTCTCTGCTTTGCAACTGTTATCTTATATCCATGTTTTCTCTATCACAGCTAGTTAATTCCTAAAATACAGTACACAACATGATTAATTTCCTGAACAGCTCTCCTCCTTGAATGAGGCAGATGTTCTTCAGTTCCATACTGGCTGTCAGCTTCAATTATTGTGGAGCCAGCTGAATTCCCCCTATAATCACAGTTGTCATGCTAGTTGACTTGGAGAAAGCAGGCGTGGTCTGTGAGATGACAGACCTGCATTCTCCCCACTTTCTTAAAGATCCAAAATAAATTCTCCTGTAAAAAACTGTTTAAACCAAAACCTGAAGAATTGTTTCAGAGCCAGTTATTTTTGTTGAGCATAGTTTTGGGATAAATACTGATGTTCAATATGTTGAAGTCCTAATAAAAAGAACAGGCTTAAGTGCTGCCCCTCATCAGAAGAGCCCAAGGATGCAGCATTTACTAGCATTTACAGCAACATTTTAGCACCATTAGCTGACCTGAAGCAGTTTTTAATTCTGGTGGCTGAGAGTGAGCTGATGCATCACCAGCTGTACCATTCCCAAGCAGGGTACCTCTAATAAATTTGAAAAAGGTGACCCAGATATTTGTAGTGCTGTGCTCAGTTTTTCAGATCAGTACGACAATTCCTGTTTTGCAGACTGTTAGTGTCCTTCCTATTCTTGTTCTCAAAAATTTTAATGAGGAATTAATAAAAAAGAAAGAAAATACAAACCAAAATGAAAATTTGGCTTGTCAAGAACAAAAATGTCTGGCACCTAACTTATATACTGGAGTTTGGACTGCTTCAGTCCCCCTATGAATACAATGTCTATTTGGTGTCCAGCAGAGGAAAGAAGAATACAACATTCATAGACATTTTAGTCTTTTCATAACCTAACAAATGTATATAAGCCTGCTAAAGAAGTGGTTTTTCTTCATTTTGAGGGGTTTTTTGTTTGTTTTGGTTTGGTTTGTTTTCTTTCTTTTTTCCTTTCTTTCTAGAATATATGTTTGGTATTTATGCTTTTTTCTCCCATTGTTGAATGCTGTCCTGTGACTTTGGTTAAAAAATTGAAAGAGACAGACTCCAATAATCTATATTTAATGGGTAATTGAATTAGGTATTTTCTCAAAACTACACATTCCAGCAATAGCTTTTTTGTTGCTTCCAGCCTATACAAGCACGAGTTTGTTCAGTTATCTTCTGGCTATGATCCAGTCAGATAGTTAGATGCTTGAATGAACACAGAGAAATATTTTTACAGTGTGAAGAAATTTGATTCTTGGCTACAATACTTACCCTAAATTGCTTAGTCATGTGAAAGTATAATTTCACTAGCTAGCAGATATCCTGTCAAAATTCCACTTGCAACATGCTTTAGCTCACCAGCTTTGACCTTTATGTAAGGTCATCTACACAGCTGTTTAAATAAAAATATACACCGTGATAACTCACAGTGTGCTCCACTCATGCAGAAATGTGAGTGAACAGCTTATTGATTGTAGTGTCTGACATGACCTGTTTGTAATTTGGAAGTCAATAACCTGGATTCTTCCTCTCTTCTCCACCACCCACCTTTTCCCAAATTCCAAAAATATCTCTGCATTCAAATAGTGCTGATTTTGGATTCCCATCCCATTTTTTGAACACCAGAATTTCTCTAACTCTTAAATAATTTTCTGCATTTTACTTTGGTCCAGAGGTCTGGATGGTTGTTGTGGAAGGAATTTATGAAATAGTGCAGAAATAATGTTCAAAAGAGGTCTTAAAACATAGCAAGGATATAGCAGATTTTGGCTGATATTAAAATCATAACTGCATAAGAAAAAAATACTTAGCTGACAACACTGGCCAAACTATTGATGCCTCACTATTTGATCCAGCTGACAAAATAGCTACAAAGCATGATCTTCTCCCATCCTTACCACATGGCCTTAGCCCTTTGCAAGATGCTATCTTTTAAATTTAGCACCATTATCCCCAGTTGACATTTTCCAGTTACCTACTTGCTAGATACTACTGGTCTCTTTCAGTACATTTACAGAATGTTACAGGGCTTGAAAACATTTGAGGTTGTTGCTCAAGAGAGGAACAGGGCATGCAGATAAACTAATGGAAGAGATCAAATATTTAAATAACACGTGTAAAAGACTTCAGGCATCTTACATGGCATCTCAGAAAAGAGTCAATTATGGAGCACAGAAAGAATCTAATAATAACCAAAGTAGGCCAAATGCAAACATTGTCATCCTGGCAAAAATTTAAAAGAAGCTATACAAATAGCAGTGAAGGAAGACAAATATGCACACTCAGAGCATGCACACCCCAGAGTATCCTTACTGAATCCCGTGATGAGAATATGATCTACCAAGCTCAGGGAATTCCAAATTCAGATACAGCTACATTTCACCTGAAAAGCCTGCCAAACCCAAGCTACTTTGCACTCCCAGACTGCCACAAAAACACAGAAAAAAATCACGGCAAGTACTTTTGTACTTACATGATTCTTTATACTGGCTAAAAAAGGAACAATGCACAATGTTGCATCATTTTCACTAGGCTTAAAATGCAGAGGCAGCATGTAAAAGCAGCAGGAACAGTAATCAGAAGAGAATAATGCTGCAGGAAGCCCAAAGCAAGGACCCGAGTTTCAGCAAGTATTTGAAAATACACAATTTGCTTTCTTGCAACTTCACATTCTGAAGGATTTGCATGCATATTAAGGTACTGACAAAATACCAAAGTATTCCAAGACAAAGCACAAGCTTAAGAACCCTCAGAAAGACACATTAAGAATTATTCAGTGAATGCTGAAAAACAGAGTTGTTGAAAGGATTTTTTTTCAGTGTAAGCTTTCTTAAAATAAACATATATTTTAATAGACAGCATTCTCAGAAAGAATTTATTTCTAGTACAACAGGTGTAAAGGTTCACCCTTCATTTAAAGTACTATTCACTAGCCTACAGCCTTTTAAGCACTGTATAATTACCACATTGATGTAAGAGGATATAAATTTGCTTTCATGAAAAATGTCAACATATTAAACTTCAGCAATGCATTTGTATCATTCAGGGCGTTTTTGACAAAAACTAGGTGATTCCAGGAATTGTTTTCCATAGACTCAGTTGTATTCACTATGAGACTTCTCCAAACTCTATCTTTTGGGAACATGTGGGTTTATATCTTAACTGGCTTTCACTAACATTCTCTCACTTCCAGCTTGCAGTGCCTGAGCTGGGATTTGGAGGGCTCTGACACATACCCAGGTAGTGATGCTCTCCCTCTCCAGGGGACATTTCAGGACTTAAACACACCAGTTCCCAGAACTCTTAAGTTATATGTGCTGAGGGTTTGTAATTTAACACACAGCATGCACACATTGCCCTTCACAAAGGTTTTCATGCTTTTTCTCAGAAACTTGTATCTTATTGTGGAACCAGTGTGGTAAATTGGATCAATTCAGTGACATCATTTATGATATGAGACTAACCACAGCATCTTTGAAGAACAGTTAAGGGGGAAACTTTTGAGTGGAAATGAGATGCCATTTTGGAAGTAGGAAAGGGATGTGAGAATTTAAAGTGGAGAAAAAAGTGTAGAGTCATGGCTGCTCTCCTTAAAACCCAGACAAAACCAAAAAATATTCCCCCATTTCCTCCTTTGTACTTATCTTCAGAATCCATAGAGCAATACAGAATGCTTGTCTTCCAATGCCTGATTCTTTTTTTTTTTTTTTTTTTTACCAGGGCTTCTCTTTACTTGCCCCAGATTTATTTCCTCTGATCTTCACATCAGCAGTACCGTGGCTGATCTTTGTAGTCCTGCTGCAAAGCACCCCTTCCCTTCTTCTCTCCACATTTTCATGTAGTTAAGAGAATTAACTTGGCCTATCAGATATCATTAGTATTTAAAAATAAAAATAAATTTCTTCACCTATTTATGGATTTATCAGTTATGCTTACCTGCATTGCAGGTAAGTGGCAGAAGTGCATTCAGCTCCCTCTGCTTCTACCCCTCAATGCTATTCCACAACAACTAAAAATACAAAGTTTGTTTATCCTAGACTGGAAAATCTAGCTCTGCACCACAGCCTTACTATTAACTGAGGTACTGAATGCCGCAGCAATCTTATTGAATTGTATTGTAGAAACCTCAAACCATGCTATATTCTAATAGCAGAACTAGGTTTGCTTTTTTCTTTTTTAAAACGAACTAAAAATACTCGATTTTTCATTTCTGTACAGTAAACCAAACCTTGCAAAAGTCAAAATAAGTCCCAGTCTGACTGCAGTAAACACTTCAAAGTACAGCATACCACACTCCCCCTCCCATCCCACCACCTTCTCATGCTATTTGACTGAGGCTTTCCACCATGTGGAAACATTCTGTTTCAAACGTGCTTCTCATCTTTCAGCGAAAAGCATCTGCCTAGGCCAGATGCTTTGGTTGTCTTCTTCGTTTATTTACTTGGCTGTTATTTAACATGAAATAGTTAGCACATGATGACAAATGCAAATCCACCCCTCTTGCAATAATTTCTTTCCAGACATAAATGCTTGTTCTTCATCCTGGCTTGTCCTAGAACAAGCAGAGACTAGAAACAACTATTTGTTTCCTGGAATAAATTTTTAGGGAAGGTGTAAACTTGCATTCATTACCATTAATTAGATCAAGCTAATTAGCAATTATTTCCATTTAAAAAGGAAAAAAAATGTTTAGTCTAAATAAATCCTGATCTGTGCACGTGTGTGCTCAAGAAAGTGGAGCTAATTTCTATGAGTGCATTTCATCAGGTAGAAGGAAAGTGAAGACTTATCATTAAGAGAACTGAACTGAAACAGAACAAAAAGGCATATCAGAAGTGCCACTTGCTGTATTTCTCCTTTTGAGGGTGTATATGGCTGGTTTTCCACTGTTTTAAACATATGGCATAACAAAGGACAACTGGCACTTGAGGTCCTACAGAGGAAGTGAGTTTGGAAAGAATACTTTCAAGGAGGAAAGTGTTATCAAAACTGAGATAAATGACTATTTCTCTCAGCAGTAATGCCAACTTATGCATCCCCTGTGCCCTTCTTTCTCCATGCTCTTCTTCTCTCTGGTGCTGGTGCCACAGCTGGTGTTGCTGCACAGTGAATGAAATCAGGGCAGTGGTCCCGTTTAGGAAAATGGCTTAAAGACAATAACCCCTATAGGTGCCATTGTAAAGGAAAGGCTTAGATGGATAGAATAGAATACGTTATAAATGTTTCTTTTTTCTCTAAAGATAGATTTTGGAAAGCCTTACCGTGAGAGAAGCTTCTGTCTGTGCCGCGGCTACGCAGACCCACAGGCAGGACTCGCATCAGGGGAGCGGGGTCCCGGCGTGTGGCTGGGTGAGGTGCAGCAGCAGCGCTCAGTGAGCCATCCCAGCGCGGCGGGGAAAGAGAGCTGTGCTTCAGTATCCCATGTTCCTGCCTTTTCCAGCTGAACTGCAGTGACAGAGCACCGAGCTGTCTGTCAACAGAAAGAGAGATTTTTTTTTTTTCCCAGTTGCATAAGGAAGCAGTCAGATCTGGCTGTTCTTGTAATTTATCTCCAGCTCAGCTGACTAAGATGTACAAGTCAGGAAACTAACATCTTTCGTATCAATTTTCCAGTCATTTTTTATAGGTACTGTGAACTACATTGAAGCTACCCTTCTCAGTTCATTGTGGTAGGCTGTGGATCTGCAGCAGAGCTCAGTCCATCTTATGTAGCCACTTTCAAATATTTGCTACAGCAAATTATTAGCTGATAATGTTTATTTAATGCCCTCGTAGCAGCCGTAGATTATACCATCCCACTACAAAATTATTAACAGTCCAGAGAACCCTTTAGTTGTTAATGACAGAGAATAGTTGGATCCTGCAGCAGTGTTGCTTGAATGACTCTTTCTTTAAAAGCTGTATTGTATCAGAGATTTGTTTCAATTTACATTACCACTGATGGACTGTCTTCAGCCTTTACACAGAATTCCAATTAATGTCAAAGAGGAGTAATCACACATTAAATGAATGGAGAATATTTCCCTTAAATTTAATGTGTACATGAGATATTAACTATGGTTTTACTTAACTTTTATACTAGAACATTAACTCTAATTTGCAGAATAAGGAGTTTCTGAGTTCCCTCCCACCACAGAAAATGAGGTGCTGCTGTTTCTGCAAGCATAGTCTTGCTGAGCTCAGAAATGGTACTGGAGGCTGTAGAGAAAATGGTCAGTGAATTCCCCAGACAACTTCAAAACAACTCTCAAACCATCTCACACTGTACCCACACATGAGATTAAGCCTCTGAACTGAGATTAGCTGCCATGAAAGATGATAGGAGAGAGTCTAAACCAACAAAGTACTACACTAGTTAATGAACTAGTTAATTGGGAATTGAGGGGGAGGATTCACTGTCTATGAAGAAGGAGAAAGGCCAAACAGAATAGAAGGAAGAATATTAACACACAGTAGAAAAACTCCATAAAATGTACTTTTTTTTTTTTTTTTTACTGTAATGGGATGAGCAGGAAAAGAGAGACAACAGCATAAGTAAACATATAAAAAATAATGGCAATACAGCTTCCAAGTAGCAAAAGATGTGTAATTTGACTGAGACAGTTTACATGACACCTTTTCTGTTGATGACAAAAAACCATAAAAACAACACACCACACCCAATAATGCACCACCTTCCTGGAACATTACTGAACTAAGGCCAAGATTAAGGTTAAAGCCCTTCGAAGTTTCACCTTCATATAACTGCTTATCACACCAACTTAAGTGCTTTGCCCTCCCTCTGTTTTAGGCTTTGGCACTTTTCTTACAGACAGAGTGGAGGATTATGTGCAGAAATCTCAGCACTGAGGAAGGCAGCACCCACGGCCACGCTCTCAACACCTGCTCTCAGCAGTGTGAGCTGAATCAAAGCCTCAATAAGCCCACACAAATGCAAAAGTGGCTGGGGCATGAGATGTTACAGGAAGAAGACAGCATAGAAAGGCAAAAATCTGTCAAAGAAACATAGTTTTATACCAGGGAGAAACCAAACCAAACAATCTCTCACAGCCCTTGTCTGTCTTGTTCTCTTACCTGCATCTGGTCTTTAAACAAAATTTGTGCTCCCTCAAGAGTACTTATAGTAAAGAATTAGTGACAGTGGGATGCAGTGCAGCATCCAAGAATTATTTCTAAGTGCTTACTTGAACTCATCTAAATCTAGTACTCCTTGAGCATTTCATTTTTTTCTATGTGGTTTCCAAGTTAAAATGTTGTAAAAGCCTTCAAAGGAGCCTTCGAAGGCTGCCTAAGTAGGGAGAAAATACATTTTGAAGAGGACTGTGTTATCTTCTAGAAAAACTAAGTCCTTAAAAAAAGGTGAAAAATCTTACTAGTATTGGTTTTAGAATGTTCAGCCAGAACTGGAGTGTTTAATGAAATCCTGTCCTTGAAGGAAGGACTCACTAGCCATATCAGTTTTCTTAGATTCAGCACTGGAAAGCAGTGACTCAGGCAGGGACTGCTGCAGGTAGGAAAAGAAAACCCAAAACAAAACAAAGGAAAATAAAATAATTTAAAAAAAGAAAATGGAAAAATTCCCTAGCACAGGGAATTTGTCAGAAATATAAGGTTTGCCAGAGAAAAGTGCCAATCCCACCATCTCAACTGGTCACAATTGTGCATCAGCCAGAGTGAAAATGGACATCTTTTGGTTGAGGAAATCATGAGTGTATGACCACTGACTGAACTGAAAGAACTGAGCTGAAAGAATTTATGTTAAAATGGAAGGACACAAGCCAAGTTTCCACAGAAAAGCCATATGTTGCACCATGCAGGAACTACAACAGGCACAGTAAGCCCTTACTCAGCTGACAGTTATAGTAAGAAGCAGGATGAGTATAGAGATAGATAGGCTGCAAGAGACCATGGAAGAAGAAACATCCATAATATTGCAAAATAAACCAAGCCCAAGTATAGCATGCAGATATAGTAAAATGTGGCTACAGGAGCTGATGCAGTCAAGATTCAGCAGTCAGAATCTACACATGTGAAGGCAAAAGGTAAGATGAAAAACACAGTCATCCTCCCAAAATATCCCAGAACACAAATGCACACATAGAGGAAGTAACTTGCAAACTCATCACATTATTGACAGACTGAACAACCTCACTCATAATGCCTTGGATGTTTGCAAGATCTGAAGAAGGGAAGCTAAGCGGCAAGTGCTGGCAGTCCCTGCTGCCCATACACAGCATGTGGGCAGTGAGAATATCCTTTGATGACCTGAATACTGGTAAGGATGTCCAGAAGTTTGCCCTTGTTTCTACCTGTAGTTTTTTTCTTTAGGAGTTTATTTTAATACAGTTTTGCTTATCTAGAGTGTATTCAATGGTCACATCTACATGAAATAGTTGCTAGATGTTGGCATACCACTGACACATTATATATCCTCTTAAAACCCATCAAAAAAAGATGCAAGAAGAGGAGTCTACAGCATTTACTTGGCTTGAGAGCACTGAACAAAATACTATGGGCTCTGAAAGTACAGTGGCTGCTTAGCCCTCAGTGCCTCACATCGGTGCAACATCAGCAGCAGAGATTCACTGTTTGACGTGGATGTAAGAATGCTTATTTTGTATTTCAAGAATAGGCACAGAAAACTATATATCTGAGAGGGAAAGGTGCCTTATGGAGCAGCCAGTCCTGGAAGACTGCAGGCAGTTTGTGCCAGTGAAATACAGCTCCTTGGACAGGATCTTACTTCACTATGCAGTGGGTTTACAGAAAGTGGGCCCAGTTCTCTCCCAGCTGGATGTGAGCACCATCCACTGAGATCAAGTCCATTACTTACAGCTTGCAGAGCAAGAGTTGGTCTGTTTGTATGCAAGTTGAGAACCCTTGCAAAAAACACTAACAGCATATGAGAGCTCTCAGTTATCCTCTGAAGACTAGGCTGTCTGCCAAGAGGAAAGCACATTAGACAGACACATCAATAATTCCCATCATCTATCCACCAAAAAAAGAGATTCCATTTACCTTAAAATGCATCATATGTGGATTTTACCATGCTAAAAAGGGCAATACTTGTAGGACTCTGAACTATCATAGTATAACAGGATTCGTTCCCCTTAATGCTGCTCAGATGCAGCTACTGCCTCAAGGAATTTATATTAATTCAGTGAATTCCATGCCTTCCCTGACAGGAGTGGGCTATTCCGCCATAAATTGGCTAAACTCTATGGCTATAACTGATCAAATGATGTGTGCCCATACATAATGTTTAACCATAAAATTTAACTAAAGAAATAAAACTTGAACATTGGCCAATAAAGTGGATGGAGAAGTGGCAGCGATGGTCTCAGCAGTAAAGCTATTCCCAGCACTGAGTGCAGGACAAGCATTTCAGAATGTAAAATTAGGTGAGCCAAATTCCAAGCTGGTGATTTCAATATACCTTTTAGAAAGTTAAATTTAAACTGAATACTGTTGAACATGCTATTTCAATGTAATTTTCTCTTTTGCCACTAAGTATTTCAAAGGTCTTTCACAGCTATGTCAACTGAGAAACTGGCCAGCTATGTTCTGTACTGCATTTTGCTGCTTACTGGGTTATTTTGGCTAACACTGTGTTTTCAGCTGACTCCGCTTGCACTGCTCTGTGAAGAAAGGCAAACAATTCTTGCCTACATCTGAAAAACATTTTGATCAGTACAGAAAAGAAAGATTACTTTTGTTTGCTGTTGTTTGTCTAGGACTGGAGTTAAAGAAGTTGAAAAAGAAAATAACAAATCCCCCCCTCCGACCCTCACTATGAAACTTCTAAGCATTTTTGCATCTAAATACTGACTTAGATCATCTGAAAATTGGCATTGTGTAAGGAGGGCAAATGACTTAAGAGCAAAGATACGTTTGGACATACGCTGCTATAAGGAAAGACCAATTCAAGATTTTCTAGGTAGCCCATTTGACTGTAACTCAGTTGTTGAACTTGAACCATATGTAGATATCATCAGATCAAACCCTAGGCTTGGCTAAAGAAAAAAAAACTGAACTAGATTTTTTAATAACCTGGTTTACATCTGAGTTGACCAATTTTTTTTTTGTCACTGATCATTTACCATTTGGCTTCATCCTCCTGTAGAAATGCATGGACATTTCTTGGGAGGAAATTGCTCATCTGTGTGTGCATGGATTAGTTTGGGCCAGAGCAGTACCAGCCTGTGGATTAAACACACCTGTAACAGCTCCAAGCCTGCCGGGGCTGGAGTCCTCCAACCATCAGAAGTACTGTGCGTATTCAACACATTCTGCATTATGTACAGTCACTGGTTGATTTTTATCCCTTTGGGAAACATAACTTGAAATTTCTCAGTAGTTTGGTATAAGTCCAAGCAATTAAAAAATTATTCCTGAAATATTCTTATGGGAATAGAGATTAAGGGAAAGATGGGAAGGGGGATAAGGGGCTCAGAACTTAGGCAAGTAAGGATAAGCAGGAAAGAATAAATAGATGCACCTTTACCAGGGATTTGCATCCTCTGGTTTGGTCCTGCCTTGCAAAAGCTAGAGTGTGGGAGAATCACACCTCTGTGAATGGGAAGCAGAGAACAGATGTTTCTACCCCAAGAAGCTATATCTTCAACCACCACCCACTTTCCCACATTACATACTGTACCTGTATTACTTGTCTTTAAAGAACACACAGCCTTATCAGGTAAGTCACCCGTATGTCAGGAGAGAACACAGGCACTCTCTGTCTACAGCCAACACAGACCCTTGCCTGCCCTACAACTCCTCCTCTTCCTACTGGACTCTCTCTTTCCCAGGCTTTTGAGGGCTGTCCTTAAATACTCTGACAAGTTGCTGGCCCTATCTACCTCTGTGATTCCCAGTGAGGCTGGGCAATTAGCATTAGTCCCTCAGGCTAATTATCTACTCAGACCTCCTGACCAAATCTCAAAATAACCCAAAATCTCTGCACAACACTTGGGTGACAAAGGCTGCAGCCACTTGAGGAACAAAAAACAAAAGGGAAGAGACAAAGCAAGTCGCAGTTACAGTAAGGAGAATTTATGAAAGCTTGTTGTCATCACACCCATCGTAAGTTGCTGGTTTTTACTGTCTTGTGGGAAGCAGTGCAGCTACTAGAGCCAGCAGCACAGCAAGTGTTTTCTCTCTGGGATATTTTAAGTCATTAAAGGTTGCTAAAGACATATTTGTCCTTGGACGGCTTAAAAGAAAATCTTTAAAAAAAACTGGCATGTGGGACTCAGTGAGGTAATGAGTGATGTGAAAGAGCCAAATATTAGATTCCAAGCACTGTAGTATGATTGAAATTTCACGTTACCTAGAGGGTAAAGAAAAATTCAGTAACTTATTTTGAAACAGTGTAAGCAAACAAGATTTCCTGATTTTATCAGTGCTGTTTGAGATTTATTTGAAGCTGCCATGCAGCAGAGGATAATTTTCTAATATCACATTCTCTTTGAACGGTTCAAGTGTTTACCATAAGCAAAATGAAACAGGATTTTGTAATAAGCTGCTTCTTTATTGACTTTACCCTGGCAAAGTCCAACATATAGGTGGATGATATTCTATTCAACCAATGGCAAAAACTTCACTTGCTGGCCTCCCCAGGAGGCTATGCTGTCCTCTACAGTTTGTGAGACTGACAATTATTTGTCAAGGTGACAAGGGCTTGAGTGATCAAGATGAGAGAAAAGCTAAGAGGTAGAGAAGTATTTTCTCCTATCTTGCTCTTGGCAAAAGATGAAACGAGACCTCGTTCTTGTGGGCTAAGTGAAATGTAGAGGTAATAGAAAAGGTTATCTACAAAAATCACCAAACAAGACACAATATTTCTTTTAGTTTCAGAGGAGATAAGACAAGTAAAAACATCTGCTATCACCTAGAAATGTCTTTCTTTCAGAAAAGGCATAACTGGGACTAGGGGTATGGCATTGGCCTGTACTGCCCCACGGGAAACCCCTGCTTTGGTACACTGGAGCTTTTTACAGCATCCACTGTGCAATGCAGATCTCTGGGTGAAGGACAGTGATTCCTTCTGGAGAAGGACACATCATGTTCTTGCATTAGACTGAACATTCAATTTATTGCAGATGGATTGTAACAGAGTCCTGATGCCATCTCTAACCTGGGCACGCTGCCATGCCTCAAGTTCATTCCAGCGATGTACTGAGATGGCTTTGCTCCTCTTAGTTTCAAATCTCTTTGGAGACGGTCCAGGCAGGCCTTCCCTACTTTTTGACAGCTCTTGGCTGGCTTCTTCCAGGCTTAGCAGTTCATTTCCAAATTTCCCCCACTCCTCACATCGCTCCTCTTTGATTCAGCTCTGCCCAAACAGGCCCTTCTTCAAGCCTGGAGTCTAATCTCCAGGTGGTGAGCATCCACACCTTGCCTCATTTTTACCCAGCTGCCCTCTCAGCTGCCCTTTTACCCTAAGATGCCCTCTCAGTAGAAAGACTGAAGTGTTATCACTCATTTGCCTCCCCCTGGCAATGGTGCAGGGAGGGCCTTTGCTGAGTATCACATGCAGCTCCTCAAAAGCAAGTTTAGACAGAATTCCACCCCACAAAAGAAGAAATGAAAGGAAAGACCAGATACCATCTCCTAAATACGTGACCCTCCCTCCTAAGGATCAAGCCTTCTTGCCCTCTCTGACAGAAGTCAGTGGTGTATATTGTGTTATACAGATGGATCAGAAGTTGTGCAAATCCAGATGATTATTTCTGATGATTTTAGATGCTGGCTAACAGTTCTAAATATTTGCCTGCTGTTGGTAATCATCCAGGTTTGTGAATTACTCAGAAAATATTCAATTAGCAAGAAATTAATTGTGTTTTTAATTACCAGCTCTTCTATGATGATATATAGTATAAGCATAGATGGAATGAACAAAAATGCAGATTATGCATGCAGAGTTGGAAGGAAGCCTTCTCTGAAAAGCTCTTTTCCAAATACTGAACGAGACTAGGAAAATAAAATGAAAGATAATAATGGGAACTGGGGAGAAAAAAATTACACTTTTAAAGTCATATATGGGTCTGAATTCAAACTCAGGTCTGACACAGGATGTGCACTAGCTGTAATCTTCCAACCAATCCATCAGCACCAGGTTCAGCATGTTCAACCCAAACCATCCCTTCCTCCTGCATTTCCTGTCAGCGTTTCTGAAACCTTGAGCCATCTGACAGAAAATGCTTGACTTAAGGATAAAGAATGGATGCAGGTCATTTGAACACAACACTTGGCGTCTTCAGAACACTCTGGAATTAGGCACAGATTACCCTGCAGCTATTAAGGGCAGGGGAATGAAGAGATGCTGGACAGGAGCTAAAGCATTTGGCTGAGACAGTGTCCAGCTGAGGTGCCAAGCTGCCCTTCCTTCACACAGATGTGCCAGTTTGGCTGCTTGGGCCCTTTGGCTGATGAACTCTTGGCTAGATGTTTCCAGCAGCTTTGGGACTATCTCACATCCTTAGTGTGCTAGAAATTCCATCTCTTGGCCCTCGAGGCAGAGGATACCTCCTGTGTTGTTTTGCAGACAGTTGAAGTGGAGGTGATTAAAAATACAGATACATTTTCCTGGTGAACTAAGGAGAAGCTTATTCCACTTTCAGTAAGGACTTCATTGAGGATTGGTCACTTCCAGATTTCGCACAGAACAGTGTGTACTTTTAAAATAATAGCAATGGTCTGTAGCCTGACTATGGGCAGAGGTTTAAGGCCCAGTTCTGCCATGCACATCTTGCCTGTAGGGCTCCCAGTATTAAACCTTACATTTTGTTGGGGCACCATTTTTTTTGTTCACCAAACCCTTACCAGCAGATGCCTTCACCACCTATAGATGCATCTCATATGTGCACACTCAGTATATTCAGTGACATCACAGTGTAAAACAATGTGCCTACCATGGGAAACACCAGACAGAGTTTGAATCAGCACTGGATCTGCCACTGAGCACAGATTTAAAGTTGCCAGACTGGTTCAGTGTAATGAACTGGTTCAGCTGCCTGCTCCATTTCAGAAATCAATGAGACATTGTCATCCACTGCAGGATAAACTGAGAACTCTGAACTAAGGTCTTGACAGGTAAAATGCCTTTGATTTTGCCTTTAATTCAGCAAGCACACAACATTACTGGATTCTCTATATTAATAATGAATACATAGTGAAGCTCATGTCAGTGGCAGAGTTTCAATTCTAACCTGAGAACAGCATACCTCTGTGAACAGCACGTCTGGGAAAAGCAAGACACTATTCACAGTGTAGCCAAATACAGTCAGGAAATGTGGCAGCTGTTTAACAACACATGGAAATAAAATGATAGTAATAAAATTTGTAATTAGATTTATTAACTCCTTTCTTATTTTCAGCATTATTTGTTCAGTCAAAGAAATCCACTTATTTTCTTAAATTTTGTTTCTAGTGAAAGATCTGAAAACATAAGGTCCTAGAACTGGTTTGGACCTCAGAGCTCTTTAGGGCAGGAACTCTTGCATACATTTAAGTGCAGCATATATTCCAGGCATACATGTGATTGCTCCAACTAACCAGCAGACCACGTTCTGCTTGCCCACATTGCTCTCCTGCAGAGGCCAAGTACATGTGCCCTTCCCTCCGGCTCAGGCTGACAACTATGCCACTGGGATCTGGGTTTTGGATCTGCTGAGGGAGAGAGCTGGTGCCTGCCCTGGCACACAGCACTGGTGTGTGGGTTTGCACAGTGATGAGCACATCACAGCCTGAGACCTCAGCTAGAAACGTTAGGAATTACCATGAGAAAAACAAACAATAAGCAAAATGTGATGCGGAAATCATCTCACATCTTAAATGCCAGTCTGAGGGTTAACATTGCCCTCCTCTGAGAGAGAGAGGAAGAAGCTTGCCTTTCTGTTTGTTTGATGAAAGGCAGCTCAATTTCTGTATTTTAAAAAGAAAAAAAATTGTCTTTCATTAACAGCCAAAATTGAAGATTGATAAATACTGTGGTATTTTTCAGACCAAATCCATTTATTTCAACAGATCTTTAAAAAGTGAAAATTTGACATGTAGATTTTAACTGGTGTATATATATATATATATATAGTGTACACAACACTGGCTGCAGCCTGAAATAAATAAGCCAAAGCCATGATTAAGATGTTATATATTATGCAATTACTGTGACTTGGCTTGCTGTTTATATCCACTCAGAGTGAACTGATCCAAATCAAATAGGTTTGAACCTATATTTGACAGCCCAAGTTGGCCTTTTTTTTTTAATGTAAATTTGAACTGCAAGATCTATGATTTCATGTTCCTAGAGGAAAACTTAAGAACTGTAATTGAATGCTGTTAAAAACATACAGTGGACCTTTACATAAAAAGAATGCCTTTGAATCTGTATTTAACAAATGACTGGGTATTAGTTACATTGAGTTCAGTCTCTTGGCCACAGTAACATTAATTTAATCTCCATCTCTTAGTTACAGAGCAGTTCTGTATTTACTGTACTGTATTTAGATGGAGGGATCATTAACTGCATTAATAGCAACAAACTGTAGATTTTTTCTAATTTACAGTTTCTCTGTTGATTGTTATTTTCTCAGTGCCAGGAATGATTATGAATCTGAGTGGTGCCAAAACACTACAGCCTTCTTTGACTTCAGCAAGAGTTGCAGCTGGTCTGCAGATTGCACAGTTCTGGTGTTATGTTTGTGGCAGAGCAGCATAAGCTATGAGGTGAGGGCTGGTCATGTGGTGTTATGATGAATTTGAATTCATGGGAATATTTTATTGGAAATCTGAAAAAATAATTTGATCTCACTTCTACATCTTAACAAACTCTTTGAACCTACCTGTCTTCTGAATAAGGACTGAAAATTATTCTAGTTATAGGCAAAAGTATGAGTATGTTGCATGTTGCCACACAGGATTCTCTAAATATTGTAATACTAAATAGATCTATAAATTTTAACAGACTAAGTTGTGATAGTCAGATATGGTATGAAGATTCCTGAGAATAGCTAGTGTCCTTCATAGATCTATGTTTAGATTTCGTTTTAGTATTTTTATTACTGCTTTTATTTATTGTGGTATGTTATTGCATAATTGCTATTGTGCAAGTATTCAGTGGCACCTCACCTTTTTCTCAACACCTTCAAACATATAAACTGAGGTATTGATTTCTTCAAATAACCCAGTGGTCTTGTTGAATTACTGGCAGACTATGCTGCACTTACCTTGTTCTGATTATCAGCACCCATTTAATCAAACATTTAAGATGCTTAACAGAACAGAAGGATGGTTACCAATCTTTGAAAGACCTAAAGTCAGCACCATTGCCAGGATCAAAGGACCAGTTTGATGTATAGGTGTTTCATATTAAAACCAGACTGTCTGGTGGAATCTTGATGAAGACATTAATATGAATTTATTTTAAAAAAAGTTTATTTGAAACCTAATATGTAGCAATAGTCTAACAAAAAACTGACATAAAAATCAGACACTGCTAGTGCATAAATTATAATTGGAGGTGATATAGAGTCTAACCTAGATCAGGTCAGTAATACCTTGTGAAGAGTGAATGTCTGTGACTGTGACACGAGTATCAAGGGTGTGATCTCTCTCTACATTAGGACATGAAGAATACCACAAAGAACTCAGCAAGAAATTTTGGATTGATCTCACATACTACAGCTAGACGTATAGAAAGGAATGTCGTTGATGTTCTCATCCATATCTCACAGATAAAAGCTGTTCAATTAGCACTAAAAAATGCTCAGCCAATAATCACTACAGAATTATGTCTTCCTCCCAATGTGAACGTGAAAGATTTGTTACAAGTAACAACACCAGGAGTCTCTGAGTACATCTTCATCACAATATTAGCTTGGGAGCAGCCCTAAGAGCATACAGGCACTCCTGAGTCCTCGTACTAAATCCATGAAGCCTGAAATGGGTGCGGTTATTGGATTGCCACTGTGGTACTGCTTTACAGCATGAGTGCTTATATTCAAGTGAAATCTATTCCTGTGTACATGTACTCAGACGATCAAGAATGGTAACAAAGACATGAATCTCTAAAAAAATTAAAAAAGGATTATATTTAATCTTGTTTTTTTCCTAATCAGTTCAGGTCTTGTTTTGGTATCTTAAATACACTGCACTTAAAAAAGCCTCACTGCACCGTGAGCCCATCTTTTTTTCCCAAGATTCAGCTATCTTATTTTTCTTAATAGATATCATGAAAGTTTTTCATTACTATACTGTGAAGTATTGTATTTATGCTAAATTACACCATTAAAAAAAATCTGTCATGTTTAACCCCAGCCAGCAACTAAGTACCAGGTAGCCACTTGTTCACTACCTCCCATCCCAGTGAGAGGGGGAAGAGAAAGAAAAAAAGGTACTACTTAGCAACAACCAAAACATCAGGGTGTTATCAATGTTATTCTCATACTAAATCGAAAGCACAGCACTGTACCAGCTACTAAGAAGAAAATCAACTCTATCCTAGCCAAAAGCAGACCAACACTGAACACTTCACAGTATTTCTGTCAGCTCAGTGAGTGGTATTATTCATGACAATAATTTTTCTAACCACACCAGTCAAATAGTGATCAAGATAGTTACTGCCTCTTTACACAACTTATAGAAAAGGTGTTTTAATGCCTTTCAAAAAATGAATGTACTTGGAAACTCAGAGAAGGAGTGGTTTTAAATCATGGTGGGAAACCTGATGCAGTGTTCTGATTAAAAGATATATGAAAATAACAACTGCAGCAATGCAAGTTGACAGTTCCTACATCCAGAAACAAACAGCAACTGCATTTATTTGAAAGATACATTCAAGGCAAGTATGTGCAAAATACAAAGGGTGTCCAGTTTGATGGAACAAATAGCTGACATTTTTTTTCCACTTTTCACTAAGAGAGAAGACTGATGACATTTTAATGGTGTAATAAAGACCCTGATTGCCACTGGTGACAGAATATGCCATGAGATCCGAATGAATATGATGGATAGGAGCACTTGCACTGTATTGAATTGTTTTTTCATTTTTTTTCTCTGTTGACAACAGTCCTTTCAGTTCTTCAACTTTTAAATAAACCAGCAAAGGTTGTGAGGGAAATATTTGAAGACAGGAGATCTGTGCTTAAAGTTTAGTGTAATTGCCATTTTAATGTTGGTCTTAAAAGTTAGTTTCACCAGCAGAAAATATGTGAGAGTTTAACTGTTTATACAAAGAATTTAGAGCTAATTGCTTTGTGCTAAGAATCACAACTAAACACTGAATTACTTTGACATAGTTCTTACAGTAGAAAAGTTCGCTCTCTTTCACTATCAGAAGAGACATTCCTAGGATTATGTTTTTGGATTTGTGATTTCAGAGGTCTTTGTGCAGAAATTTCTGCACTGGCATAAGCTTATATTTCTTCTTATGCATTTTCCCTGTGTTTTGGGTTTTTGTTTTTGGTAAAGCATAGAGTTGCAGCACCCTGGACCATTTCTTCTGGAACATTTCTCCTTACTGGAACATTTACCCTTGGTGTATCTGGAAGGAAGACCTTCTATAAATACAACCTTGTCCTGTATCCTTGATGTGCTCATGTCTCAAAATTAGAAGAAATTTAGATGCATAATGAACAAGTGGTAGGGCTCTCAGTCCTAAATATTTAGCCAAGCAATTATAGAAACACAAAAGTTCAAAAGGCACACAAGGAAGTATCATAATCAGAAATGTAAATGAACCACAATACTTGTAAGAAGCTAATTAACAGCCTAATAAATCCCTGTAGCAATGGATTAATTTCATTAGATCTCTGGAAAAGGAGAAGCATTTTTTTTGATTTACACGGAAAAAATGCTTTCAAGGATACCTTGTGGGTCAGACCAGTGCTCAAATTTAGAAAATTATCTGACACCCTCCTCCAGAGGTACAAATTGTAACCTAAAAATAATTTTGAGTGTTACTGAAGGATAAGTTGGTGGAAGAAGAGTCCTTCAGGAGCAAAGAATAAGCATTACCCCTCATTTTCAGAAGTCTGTATCTTTTCCACATATATGTGGTCACTTCATACTTTTCACCTAGCTGCATAATAATTTCCTCCTGACTCAGAGACATCTTTTCAAACCTAATTTTATGAGGAGGTCTACTTGGTATCAAATCCCACACTGTCTGTAAAGATCTTCTTGGAGAGCCAAGTGACCTTTTTCTGTGCATGGCAGCAGTACCTGTGGGCCATGCTGGCACTGGGGATAAGTCTGGCCTCTGTCAGAATACAACATGCAATTTTATCTTAGCACAGCTGCCAATATCATATTATGTGACACTACTGCAATTTGAAAGTAATCAATACCTGAATTCTATTATTTATAGAAATTCCTTTAACTACAATGTACTTAAGGGAAGAGTGAGAGGCTAGTAAATGTTTCTTAAAAGAGATAAATAAATTGTTCTATCTTAGGAAAAGCAAGATGGGACAATCCAAAATCCCATTCTAATTTTTTAGTTTTAGATGATGTAACTGAGTACTGTGGTAAAAATATTTATTTTGGTCTGCATTCCTCTGTACCTGACCAGATGGGCAGGGTAAGACCAGACTCAAGCATCCTCCTGGTCACCCTGCAGAGTCCTTGAGGGATGGTAGAAGTTTTTGGATGAGCAGTCTCTCTCCTTAGCTGTATTTGCTCAGAAATGACTGTTAATGGTGTTTCACCACCTCAACAACTTATTCCAATACAGCTTATTGGCTATATCAGCTGTTCCTCAACTGACTGTTTTCACACCAACCATCAGATAAAATTGCTCTTATGTGAACCAAATTTATACAGCATAATTCTTCAACTTCAAAAAAAACTCCTTTAAATTCAATTACCCATTTTTTACTTACCATCTTCATTGCACCAGAATGATGAGTGCGAGCTTGAGAACCTTTTTTGTAACAATTTTATATTAATATTTTGCATATAAAAACATGACTAAAGTTAAATGCCACAGAAAGCCTAAATTATTTTCTTTTTTCATAATTAAATAAGGGAAAACCCTTAAAAATTGTAAACAGACCCTCATCCAAACATAAAAGTCTTTGTAAATGAGCTTATGTCAATGGAGCAGGGAAGAGGGAGTGATTTTCACACTTACGTGTAAATGCTTTTAAAACTGAGGGTATTTCCATAAAGCTAAATACAATTCCTCAATGGGGAAACACTTTAGACAAAGATTTTTGGTCCTTTATTTTATTATTTGCACCAGAATAAAATCTGAAGCTTTCCAAGAAGCAACTGAGGTGCAGAGACAAATGGGTAGAGATGAAGGACAAACACAGCAGCCTAATGACATTAATTAGGGCTTCAGTCCTTCATTAGCAGTGTATACAATTTAAGCTCATCTCCTAAAGTGCCTTAAAATTAAGAGGTACAGTGGGTATCTTACAAGTATTCATGAACTACAAAGTCATTAGTGACCCGACTTGCATGTTATAGTTTTCAATGTTGCCAAGATTGCCACTGACCAACTGACGAAAACATTGTGCTCAGGGTGGTGATGGAGAACAGCCCAACAAATGCCAGTGTTAGGGAAGAGCCACCTGTGCCAGTGTGAAGCAGAGGAGTCCATGACCTTAGGTCCAGGGAACAGGGACAGAATCCTTCACGGCAGCATCCCTGCCACCCGCATGACTTGGCCTGCACTGTACCCACTCCAGAGAGGGTTACAGAACTGCAACTACCAGTACAATGCTCAAAGTCTTCTCTCCACAGCTGAGAGAGTTGGGAGAGAGCCCCACTGGGTCTGGTTGGTTGTTTTTTCATTAACGTGGTCCTTAAGGATTCAGCAGGTGCTTCAATTTATTTATATCTCAAGATATGCTGCCTTCCTCACCAAGGCACTTCTTTCTTTCTGTCAAAGACCTTTGCTACCTACCACAGTAGATCTTAAAGCAGGGAGAAACAGGATTTTAACTCAGCAGGTGTGGAGGCCACTATACAGGTGCAATGAATAAATAAAGATTTGGAAAGCTTTTGTCAGCCTAAAATACCTCCTGGTTTAGTAAAATAATAATAATAGTTGTAGCGACGTCTGAGGTTTGCCACTGAAAACCTACAATTTTAAATAGCTGTGACTCCCAAATTGTGACAGATACCAGCCTGTATACCTCTACATTTAGCCCCTTGAGTTTATGTTTCTCTTTCCCTGTAAAAACAAAGGATCATATCTGCTCTTTGGATAATTCCCCTTATTTAAACATCCTTATTTCTTATGAGCAGCAGCTCACAGAAGCAGGGTTGACTACTGAGTATGTGGCATGTTCACAGTGTGCTCAGTTCTGATTAAAATTAGTAGTTGCAAAGCCATTAAGGTATCTGAATTTGATCGGTTATAATTAGAACAAAACTGTCACAGTAACAAAGCAACATGAAAATGTGCTGTTCCTTTAGGGAGGAAGCAACTGCAGAAGAGCCACTTTGCAGATATAGGATTTTACATAACTAATAAATCTGATTAACTTTTCAGGTCATTCTGTGTATGCAGGATGGCTTGAGCTGAGAGATAAACAAGCTCTGGAATTTCCTTTTTTTGACAAAAAATGTCATTTTGTGCAGAAAATGTTTCCAAGCAAAACTACAAGAAGAATGGGAAATTTTGAGCTCTTCAAAACATTATAACACTACTTTTTTTTTTTTTAATAATACATTTCAGCATTCCTGAAGCCTTGATGATACATTGTCATGACCTGAAACAGGCTAGTCTGAGTCAGCTTTAAATTGAAGGCATGTTTTTTTCATAGCAAAACACTACTTTGAGGGAGTTGTAATTTATTAGAATGTCTTTCCATCATTCTGTTCTCTTTGATGAGCTAAGGACTCCTGTCCAAACATGCATCCCACTGAAGTTAATAATTGATTACAGTTCAGTAGCCAAACAAAATCAATCTGAAATATTGTTTTGAAAAAAGCTTTGAAAGCCCTGTTATTCTAAGGTTTTTTTGTTTGTTTGGTTTGTTTTTTTTTTTGGTTTGGTTTGGTTTTTGTTTTGTTTTGTTTTTGTTTTTGTTTTTGTTTTTAAGAAATGTTAAAATAGTCTGATTTTTAAAAATATCTGTACCACTAATCAGTACTGCTCACATGCTTACCAGGAGAACCCATCAGCCTTAAACTGCATGTTTTTAAAAAATAAAATGAAAGACCTTTTTTATCCCGTGTTAAACTTGATTATACATCGATAAGCAACAGCACAGAACATTTTCAGAAGGAAACCTAAATCAGTGATGCACAACCTGTGCTCTCCATAGCCTTTGCATTATTAGGGTGAATGGGAGTATGGATTACAGCTATGCAGATATAAAAATAGATCTTAATATTTCAAATCTGTTTAACAGAGTATATTTTTTCAGGGTTTTTTTGGGGAGTTTTTCTGTTCATTTGTTTTTTGTGTTTGTTTGTTTGTTTTCTAATTACATTTTTGACATCTTGACATATTAAGTGGTTTAAAAAAATAGAAAACCAAGCAACAAACCACAAGGAACAATCTCATTCCACTCTTTCCTATTCTTCTCTATTCACATCCTACAGTGACAGATAGACTTGTTGTTTGACTGAGCAAAAGAATTATGGGAGAAGCATTGAAGTTACAACTTTAGTTTCAATGGTACAACACCAAGACCTTGCCCTGCCTGGTAATGATGTAGCAGGGGCCAGTTGGCAGTGACTAGCCCAGTCCTACCTCCTAGCCTGGCACAGCACGAAGCCATGGGCTCCCAGCAGGGCAGCTGCTCCCTGTGCCAACCAAGGTGTTCAGCTGCCTCTGCCAAGAGCACTTGCAAACCTTCCCAGTGTCTGGTAATATGAGCATTAAATTGAAAGCCAGGAAAACTCAAGTCTTAATTCCAGACCTGGCTTTCACTTGCCATAATCTAATTATATGTTGTATTAAGCATTCATGAAGAAACAAAATCATTAAGTGATTGTCTATAATAAAAGGGACTGTCCACAGTTCAAGCTGCATGCCAGATACACAAAGTTTGCAAGTGGTTGTGACTCTGGTCATCATGATGTGCCCTGGTGTCCCAGCTACCCTCTTCTTACCTTGGCTGAGGGCTGGTAGGAAATCTGTTCTATTTCCTTATATACAATGCTATACTCTGTAGGGTGGGTTTTACAATCCCAGTATGCTGTACATGGGTTTCCCAGGCAACACTTGCAATACAGGCTTCAGTATCCGAGTTACTTGTGTTGACAAACTACATGCAATCTGCCATTACTACAGCTGTGTACTCCACCACTTTAAGGTTTTCAAACTTTTAGAAGAGTTACAGATATGTATCATTTAGTAGAGGGAGGAACTAGGGCATCTGATGATAGGTCTGCTCTGGTACTTGGCTATTGCACAAGCCACCATGCCATGCTATTTCCTTGTGAGGTTTTTTATTTGTCAATGGAAAATGCAAAAGTGATTCAGAAAAGTTTAATTAATTGCATTTCAAATTCATAACTTGAAAAAGAATTAACACATAAGTAAAAAATAAAAGCATTAAAAAAGAAAATAATACTTGTTCATAGAATCTTTCAATTTTTTAAGCAAAGGAAAGGAAATAAACCACTTTATTTTAAATTAGACTTCTTTATGACATCTCTACTATTGAAATAAAGAAGGAAATAGAGCCTGCAATCTGGCATGCAAATCACAGTACAGCATGGAGACATATCTTCTAATTCTGTAGCAAGTACAGTAAAATCTGCAAGCACTACACAGCATGTGCTCATCTTTCATGTGTGCTTCTCTTCCTTGTTAAATCAGCACTAGACACAAGGAGGACAGGGCACAACATGACCATGAGCCATGGCTCTGGCTCAGGCACTGAGTTTCCTTGCAGGTGTCTGGCTCTGCCCTAGCCTTTCTGCAGGGATCTTCCTCCCCAGCAGAGTGTTAACTCCTCACTGGCTGTCTCAGAGAAGGACACTGGGGTCTGTACACCTTGGGAGATACAGAAATTACTCTTTTCCTACTCTCTCTCCTTTGGAATTGTCCTAGTTGTACAGTAAGATTGATTTTATCCATTTAGAACAGTGCAAACACTGAAGAAACAACAGTTTTTATAGAGGATGGAAAAAAAGCTAATTTAAACCTTTTCTTAACAGCAGTCCTGAAGGACCCAGGACAGGAAAATGAAAGGGAGAAGATGCAGTTTAAGTTACCGAAAGTATTGGCAGATAGCTGCTTAATCCCAGAACTGTCATGTCAACTTAAACCCTTCCATTGGCAGTGATTCAATGATCTTCATCTCTCCTGGGAGCTTGAAAAGGTCAGAGAGAGAACACTGCTCTTATTCATGTGCAGGCTTGATTGCCTTTCTAGAAAGCCATCTATGCTTGAGGCTCTGGTTGGCAATTCCAGAATGGAAAGAGCTGGGTACCCTGACTGGGATGGACACTGTTCAGCTGCTGCTGACTCAGCACACCCACAACAGGCACCTGTAATTCTCGGTGGGGCCTCAGCATGTGCCAGGCACCTACGGGACCCTGTGGGGCCACCTCGGCTGACAAGGCCACTCATAATCATTTTAAGTGTTTCCAGTTGTATTCAGTGCACATCCCTGTGTAGTGTGGCCTCAGAGTGTGTTTCATCCTGCTGATATCATGGAGATAGTTTCCCTGGTGTGAGGAAAGAAGGAGTTTTGCTCTTGGATCGCGTGGTTTGCATTTGGTTTCCCTGTTTCTGTATCTAGTGCAATAGGGCTATCTTCATCTTAAAGATTAGAAGGCAGCAGAAGAGATACCTGATTCATAGCTGTATTCATTCACCTGCAGAGCCTACAACACATCTGTATAACCTCCACCTTTGCTAGATCAGGTGTGTTGCAGAGCACTACTATCACCATGCAGCAAAATCACACTTAGGCACAGCAGAAAAAAACCTCTCTCTTCTGTGTGTAATGGTGATCTATGCCTTTACAAACTCAAGGCCTTATTACTACAATTTCTTCTATATAAAAATGGAGCCCTAGGAATGGAAAACCTCCAGCTGGGACAAGAGCCATCTGTTCGGCAGCAAGGACTGTGGCAGGCTCCTCATGGAGGGCTCCTTTTTCCCCACTGTCCTATCAATGCCCAGCTCAGTTTTCTGCCCAGCTCTCCATGGGGACAGGGATAGGGACTGTGTCTGCAAATACAACTCCCTTCAGAATACAGAAATTGCAGATCAGTACAGGAAAGTTTAGTTCATACCCAGTCATTTTTTCACATACGGGAAAGCATGCATGCATATATGAGTCCATATTCACCAAAAGAACTTGTAGCATAACCCGGAACAAAAAATCTGCAAGTCAGATTGCTGAGCTGCACATTCCTGAGGTGCCATGGAATGGAGGACAAAGCAACATGCCCTGAAGCTGGGCTACAGCCCACTGAGAGGTGTTGAGGAGTGGCTGAGCAGGGGCAGTCCCTGTGAACTGTACACAGAGGTGCTCTGCATTCCCCATATAACAGTCCACCTCCCCCCTTGCTCTCCTGGCCTCACAGGCACACCACAAAACATTCTTGTCAATACTAATGCATTGCAGAGCAGTCAATAGGGAATGCAGTAGGGCCCAAGCCCTGCCTGGCTCCGTTTATTTTACCAAAGATGCTGGCCACATGCTCCTCCCTCCTCTGACTTCCCAGGGAACATTTTTGCTCCTTGTCATCTGCAATGTCTTATAGGACCTGCCAAGACCACCAAAAATCTTCCCTCAGCACTTAGTAAAGGTTTCTGCTCTGCACCCACGAGTGTGCCCAAACTGGCCTTGGCTCATCACCCCGCTTCCAGAGATGGGAGCCTCTCCTGAGCCGCAACTCCCCATCCATCTTGTGGCTTCTGACTGAAAGGACATTTTATCTCCAGCCACTTTCTCATCATGGCTTCCAATCAGTCTAATAAATTTTCATAGTCACTTTGAGAAATTCAACAAGAGGATACTGCCTTTTTTGTGTCATTTTTCATCATCTGTGTCATACATTTCAGACTTTCCAGGAAGTTTAAATGTTCAAAGGAAGGATTATGAATGATATCCTTGTTCTAATCTGAAAGCTTTAGAAAAGTTTAACTTAGCATAAATAAATTTCTGTGACAATCACTCGTGATTTCATATTTTTAAAAGTATTTTTTCCCTAATATTTTCTAATACTTCTAATTTATGTATCCATAAATGCCCGATCATCACCTATATTATTTCTTACACTGGCCCCACATACATGTGATCACCGAAACTAGGATTAAACAGTTGAGCTTTCTGCCAGAAAACCATGAATACAGATAAAAAAGAACAGATTCATATTAGGACATTTTTATTTTAGAGGTGGTACATATTGATCTGCTACCTTCTTTGAGGCAGTCAAGAACATTTTTCTTCATTCTTTTTCTCCCAGGTATTCCTACTTTATGAAATGCACAGTACAGTAATACAAGGTGTATATTTTTACCAAGCATAAATCTTCCTATTTTCTCTCCTAAACTGCCATTTCTAGTTGCTGAATAAAATTATGATAACTTGTGTCATACTCTGTATATTAACACTGGCTGATCAAAGGCAAACTTTGTAAGACAAGTATCAGCGTAAGTATGTACATTTTAAGAAAGTTTAGACTGAAAGAATAAAACAGAACTGCAAACTCATCTTGATATTTGGCCACACTTTGAAAGAAGACAATGGGGGAAAAAATCTACACTTTAAATAGTTGCTTTGTTGTGCTTGAAATTGAAATTCTGTGAACCTTCATAAAAGGTGCAGAAACATTAAAACCAGAGAAGTAGCAAACAGAAGCATCAAGCACCAAACTGCTTGTAGAGAATACACTGCAGGAACTGTCTGCAAATTTTCACTGATGGAGCATAAAAGAAACACAGTGTAAAACATTACTGAGTAATCTCACTTATTGTTTTCAGACAGATTTATTTTCATCTGGACTCCTTGGGACCATCCTAAAATTGCTTCTCAAAGCCTACAAGCTCTAGATTTGCTGCAGGAAGGATTGGCAAGTGCATTTGGCTCATAAGGAAACCAAAGAATCTCTTTTGAGTATCTCTGTGATACATGACTCACAACGACAAGCCGGCTAGGGTACATGCTAAGTGGTTTATTTATTGGCAAAATTCTGTCCTAAAATTGAAATGGCTCATTTATTGTCCTGAATTTATCTAGATCTCTTTTAACTAAATATACCAAAATAACACCTTTGGCTGCAATCATGCTCCATGTGGGGAGCCTAGTAAACCGGCACTGCTGTTTTTATTTTGAAATCATAGCTATGGTCATTCATGGACCCAAAACTCCATAATCTTGGTGGACTATCCTAGGAAAGTTAGCTGAAGATTTTCAATTTCATTTTTTGCCCAAGGCTGTAAAAAATGTTTTTGAATGTATTCAGGTATTCAAGAGTAAACTGAGATGTAAGGCTCTGATTTCCGTAAATTCAAAGATCTAAACATAAGATAAGGTAGTGATACAAATCACTGTTCAAATGTGCATTTATAGCTCTCTGCTAAACACAGTAAAGAACTCCCAGCAGATAGTACTTTTATTTGTGTGTGGGTGTACTCCAGCTTTGCATTTCATTCTCTAAGCGGCACTTAGCAGTATTTATCCAGTCATTCGAGTCTTGTATAATCCATATAGTTTTACCTTTATATACAATGTCAACTTTGTAATATCAATACCATAATATCCTTTTTAAAAAACCATAAAGTTTGCACTGTCAAAATCAAGTATATCGAAATAAAGTCCTGCGACATTGTTTCAGATTTTTACAGAACACAGATATGTATATGATAGTTCTTCACAGGCTTTCAACTCTATCGTGGAAAATGACAGTAAATTCACTGTGCCTATAGATGCAGCATCTGCAGCAAGTCTCAGACAGCCCCTGTGCAGTGCAGTGGTGACTGGCCATGCCTCTGCCCAGGGCACAGCTGCACCCTCCACCAGGAGTTGACAGTGGCCCACGAGATAATCCCTGTATCCCATGTGGCAGTAGAATAATTTACACTGAGCACAGTCCTGATAGCATCTAAGGATAAAAACTTGTATTTAACCTGTATGTGGCCCAATCAATACAGGTAACTGAGGTTGCAGCTATAACCCCACAATGAGAAAGTGTGATGCAGAGTAAGACATCCCAAGAACAGAAAATATTCAAGGGCATTTTTCCCTATCCTTCTTTGTCACTGAAGAGCATCTCTATGTTCTTGCTTTAGCTCAGGTGGGGAGACAACCAGTTTGAATTGAACCTGGTTGTGGTCCCTACTGCCCTCATGTTTGCTACACACAGCAGTGTCCAAGTACATAAACTGGATAAAAAACAAAGCTGGAAGATATCCCACAACAGTGCATCCACAGGACTCCCATCAGCAACAGTTTCATCACACCAGATCAGTTTAGATGAATCCAAATAAAATAATGAAAAATGCGTATAATACCAATGTTAGGCCTTCAGCAGCCACTGTTTTGCTATGCAGAACTGTACTACTCTGTACTACTGTACTACTCACTGATGTAAAAGCCTGACCAGCACGGTTTCAAGTCACAAGGCCATTTTGGTACTGAATGTTTGCCAGGCAGAGTACGTATTTCTTATCAGGCAGAGTACGTATTTCTTATCACACAAACCACCAAGACTAATCCCTTTGTGTGATGGACATTTGTTGCATCTTCTGTTCAGCATCATATGAGTTTCTTGGACAAAGTCCATCATTTAGATGTTGGCTAGTGCACATGCTTATTTTCAAAGGAGCTTTTAATCCACTTATGTTGAAAAGATTTATTGGTTTAATTATTGGTTTATTTTCTGGTTTATTCCTACCCTTTGATGTTACTGGTTATTACAAAGCTTCTATAAAGGGGCTGTTAATTACTCATGCCATTCAGAAATCTATTGAAGCGTGATTTAAGGCAGCATATACATTGCTTGATGAAGAGGAAATCATTAAATTTTTTCACTCGTTAAAGAAAAGAGAACATTTTGCAGAATGTTTTCATAATGGTGACATGAATAGTATGTCTTCATTGGGACTGTCTGAGGGAAAGTAAAGTTAAGGAAAGGAGGGAAGTGGATTTCCAAGTGCTGCTATCTCATGGTTATTGGGGGATATCTGGATAAGAACACCACAGGATGCTTTGGCAGAGAAACACCTTTGTCAAAGACTGAGGTCTGATGTGCTGAAAGAGCAACACACAAACTTTGAAATGAACTTCGTATTCTCACTGTGAGAAGGCAGAGAATGGTGCCCATCCTCAGCAGGAGAATTAGTGTTGCATATGGTTTGGAGTTATATATCTTTCATAAGAAAGGTGGCAGGTAACAGGGCTTGTTCCTGAGGCCTTGCACGCTAGAAAAATGCATTCTTTGTGCCAAGGAGAAAGATTAAAAAGCTTATCATGCACCCATTTGCATTACTTTGTAATGCTGAATGTTGCTTACTAACTTTCTACTTCCTTGTTGTGAGAAAATCAATAGTCTACAATGATTATATCACTGCTATAAGAAGATCTGCTATTACCATAAGCAAAAATTTGGAAATTTTGATTTTTATTTACTTTTAAACAGATGAAAAGTAGGCAGCAGCTATAACCACATCCAATCTGGACATTAAATCTGCCTATGAGTTTTGAAAAAAGGTATTAGATCTCAGTGGAAGAACTGCTAAAATGATTTTTTTTATGTCCTAATGAAATGCAGACTGACACTGGAAAGCTGAGAGCCAAGTGTCAGGCTCTCACATGAAAGGGGTCAAATTTTAGGAAGCTGAGTAAATGCGAAAGACTGAAAACAGTGGGAGTTTCTCTCTAAAGCAGACTCTTAATATTTTGAAACTAAACTGTCATCTTAAATTTAATCCAGATGTTAAAGATAAAAAGCATTACAACGATCGATCCATCAAATTCCAATTCCAAACTTATTCCAAAGTATATGTTTCTTCACAAATCCACTGCAAATGCAGCCTTTAGCTTTTGGCAGTAAAACAGCCCCATAGAGTCCAACTCTGAAAAAATCTCTCATATCCCTCAACACAGACCGAAAGTAAGATTGTGCACCTGAATACTACCAGATTATCTGAGTTAGTGCTGCCAAAATTACTACCAACTTAGAAGAAAGTTATTCAGGGTACACCCTATTCTTACAACTCCCTCTCATGACCTGAAGATGCTCTGACATCTCTCAGGCACAACCCCTCCGGGATTGCACTGAAGGCAACTCTCTCAGGTCCAGGGTAATATAGATTGTCATGAGGTAAAGGCAGTGCTTTGCAATCTCTCGGTTTACGCACCAGGCAAACCAATTAAAGAAGCACCTGGTGCAGTGCGCTGTGACCATGTAACGGGAAACTTTGTCATCTTTGGTTCGAGATGGGCTGAAATGCAGAGTGATTACACTCCAGCAGTTCAATATGCTGTGAACCAGGTATACAGGTGTGTATTATAGACCTGGCTTCATTCAAATGCTGTGAATCCTACAGTTACTGTAACACTGAGTCAGCATTTAGTCTTTCCTACTGCAGGCGTGTGCAACCACTAGATTCTTAAAATTAGATGTCAATGCAAGAGCAAGAAGTACTTAAAGTACAGTAGGTAGCACAATTCAGCACCACTTTTCATCGGCTTCTGGAATGAAACTCTGCTTCCATTTTAGCTGACATGCAAAGAGTAACACCAGAGCTATCAGCTTGTTGGACATCAATTCCTAAAAGTCAGTTAATACGTACAAACTTAATTCAGAAACAACAGAGATATTGCTGCTTGCATCCAAACATTGTTTAAGGCCATTAGATGTACCTGCTATTCACTTTGATGGAAATCAAATTGCTCCCACTGTCATGTAGACTCTGAAGGTCAGACTTCACCATTGGAAAAGCATGCAACCTGTGTTTTAAAAGTTCCACAGTATCATTTTATGGAATATAGATGATTTTGTTTTTTTTAATTACTAAGAAATTTTTATTATATAGTTTCTGCCTTTTTTTTTTGTTATAATATCAAATTATTTGTCATCTAAGGGATTTTCTATTTGATATGTTGATGTAAAATCCTGTTACGCAAATCCTCTAAGATTACCAAAAGTATTGATACATAACATCGGACCTGGAATGACTACACTAGTTACCAGTTATCCAATGGGTTGTTATTCAGGATTCTTCCTGAACTAGAAACTTAATCAATTTCTATAATGGCTTTCTGCAATGTGAGTGCATATTTTCTGTGATGGGCAATAAAAATATATTTCTTGGTATTCTCCTAATTTTTGGACTTGAAGTCATTTCATCATGAACAGATAAATTTTGATCATGTGAGGTTTTAAAGCATAGAATGACTTAAATGTTATAGTATTTTTGTCTTGATATATGTATTACATATATTCTACTTCTGTAAGTAAATAGCTGGGTTTGTGTGTATGTGTAAAATAGTTTGGTCTACAAAAGAAGTAATAATTTTAAATATAAGGCCAAAAGTACCTCATAAAATTAAAACACTCTCAGAGCTCTTCCCTATTTGAGTGCCAATTAGGATGAATTTGCCTGTAGAAAAGTCCTAGCTGAATCAACAAACATCATTAACTAAAACAACTTCCAAATCTATTCCATTTTCCTAGACCCAGTGTATTCTTTCAACTGAACTGAAGAGTGTGATTTTCCCTGATCACAATGAATTAACATAAGCATAGGTTTAAACTACATCATTTAACAGTTTATTAAAGATGTATCTCTTGTTCTGCCATAGCAATGAAAGCAATTACAAACTGCCTGTGTTAATTTTGCAACAGATCACAGTGGGATCTGTACAACCCATTAATGTAATGGGGATTTTCCAGTACTCCTCTGGAAAAGAGAGTAATCAGTAAGAACATATCACTTCTTATTAAATAAACCATGAAAGAATTTTGATAGCTGCAAGCTACAGCTACTCCCATTTGTTTATTTAGAATGATGCAGGAACCAGTGCTAAAGATTAGTCATAGTAATGTTGACGATAACATGTGAAGAAAAGGCATGTATTGGGTCTACAACCACAGATGGCTGAATGTATTTGTGAAAGCTGACAAGCACAATTAAACAAAGATGTGGTGTTTGTAACTAGCAAAATGCAAAAACATCAGGAGCAATCAGCATGCATGAAGTTAAATGCACATGACAAGGTGAGGGCACAGGAGCAGCTACAGAGCACAAGCAGTTGTGCTTTCCAGGCCCACAGAAACACAGATATATGAAGCAACCAAATCCCATCAGTTGTGCTTGTTGTCTTCTGCTTAAAATACTCAACCATTCAACACTGCTGCAAAGATCCTATTTATGGGTTCAGTGTCTGCTTTCAGACTCTATCTTGCAGAGACTGTGTTATGTTGTCTAAAAGAACATGCCTAAAAAAAGTGCAAAGAGCAACTTTCTGTGCCAGGGTTACCTGAGCTGCTGACCCCACGTGCATAGGAAATAAGCAGGTGTTAGTTCACATAGTCTCAGATTTACCCTTAACCCCATGTGTTTTGATGAATTTTCCTTTCACAGGTGGTTAATGCTGTTTTTGAACAGAATGTCTCCTTTCTCCTCCTGTAATACTATAACCACAGAAAATTCCTTTAAAAATATTTGATGTACATTTAATGCTGTAATGTGATAGTATATGGCTGAAAAATTAGTCACAGTCAACTGTATGAACTCTGTAAAACAACAGGGTGGACAAACATAGCTGTAGGGGGTACAGAAGAGAAAGGTGGAGAGGGATATGATGATAGTAAATACATCAGAGCTAGTTGCAAATCAGAAGGAAAAGATCAGGCCTTGATATTTATGGTTCCTTCAGAAGTAATCAGAAAAATGAATCATTCAGGTTAGCCTTGGGAAATCCACCGTCAATGTAAAGGGAGTCATGCACTGGGATGCTGTCTGACAACAATGTCTAATATGAGATGTATTAGATGTATTAAGATCAAAGGTGGTATAAGTGTCTTGATTAGACCTTGGCCAAAGGAATGGATTGCATGAGTAACTTTAGTTTATGATGGAAAATGAATGCTTAGAAAAAAAAAAAATTGCTTTAAACCATAAGGAAGTCCAAGCCAATCTCCTGAAATCAATATACTGAAGTTCAGTGTGAGACACTGACCCTTGGTCAATACAGTAGTTTGGTACAGACATATAGGGCAAACCAAAAACTAGATGGGTTTGACAAACAGAGAATGGAGGAAGAGCAACATACTGCACTGTAAAAAACTCTTACTAGTAACAGAAGACCACCAGTGTCAAATAGCTTTTGAAAAATTTCTAATAGGACCAGAGTAAAGGCTTAATTTTCTCATGAATGCCTCCAAACCAGCTGCAGTAGTTTACAATGCTTGTGATTATCTTAAAGATCAATATCAAAATATCAGACTGAATTCTTACACCATACCCCCAGGTCTGTCGCTAACAATTCTGAAAAATATCAGTAAAAGTCTTCGTGGTGAGTTCATTAGTTTCAAGGTGCTCTGGAAATGTGAAGTGCAGTACGAATACTGAATATGAGTGAGTAAGTCAAAATCCTGGGAAGGGACCACAAGGAGGCAAGAATAAAATTTTTAATGAAAAGAAAGCCCTACAGGTACTAAGAAAGAAGAAATGTGATTGCTGGCACCAGAGAGAACTAAGAGCTCTTCTGCCTTGTGAGATGACAAGATGGGGGAGATACACTCTGAGTGAGTTTTCTTCTGGCCAGTAAGACTCTTAAAGCCCCTTTAGAACAGCCATAATAGCACCTTCCCTAAGAAGCCTTGCACACAAAGAGCCAACCACTAAAATGGGCAAGAAAGGGACAGTATGAAGCAAAATTTTTCTATTATTTTCACAAACAAAAGTAAGTTTTCACAGACCTAGAAAATCTGGGCTCAGGCACTAATGTAAGTAATCCAACAAGTTCAACACAAGTCAAAGAGTGATACTAGCTGCTGGAAGGATGGAGACTTAATGGGAAAGGATCAAGGATATGTGGTTTACAGGGAATTCAGTTAAAAATGCAAAAGGGAAGAGAGAAATCTTCCTTGGTTCTCCACTGCCTGTGCTCAGTGCTCTCTCTCTGGCTTAATGGCTTCAAATGAGCTGCACACGCCTCTCAACAACGCACCAACAAGGGTAAATCTTAAAAGTGTCTGAAAAGCAGCAGAACCAGTGAAAACCATGGAGACTGCAGCAGAAACAATCCTGCCAGTGTGACAGGGCAGCCATCCTGAGGCTGCAGAGGCTCATGATTTTACAGAGAAAGTCAAACGGGAAGCCTGCAAGACTTTGCCAGGCAGGAAATTGTGCCAGGGGACTCCAGCATGCACAGAGGCTTCTGTTTTGCATTTTGAAGACAGAAGCAAACGAAAACCTGCAGAGAAGATTTCTTTGACCTTCAGAGAGGAATGGGTTTCTTTTAACTCCTGGTGCTAGGCATTGAAACAACAGGTAAAACTGCAACCACAGGAACTTCTGAGAAATGATGCCTGCAGGCAACTCCTTCAGAACTGTCATCCTCCCCTAACCCAGAGCCTGCAGAAAAGAAGAATCTTTCAGCATGAGATAAGAGCCAGCAAATTAAAGCTCTCATGGACCAAAGGAAAATAAAGAAAATTCTATCATGGGACTCACATTAAGCCTTTTTCTTCCTCTTGTTATCAGAGGAACTAACTTGAATATCTATGACATTCATAACTGTTATGCTACCATGTAGAAAGGAAAGCTTCTGTGGTGAAATCATAGCCCACGCCACTTAGTGATCAGCAACTTAAAAGTGCACTTTCAATTCCATCACTGCAGTGGGTCCTGTAAGTTTCCCAGACCATCTTTCAAGAACACTAAATTAAGATTGAAAATGTTACCTCAAAAAAGCACAGTAAAGTCCAGGAATCAACCTATTGCAGGGCTAGTGGGATGCAAATCCTCATTTTTGCAATTAATGCCTCCCTATTGCAATACAGAGACTCCTGCATCCCTGATACTGTCCTGTGGCCACTTTCTCCATTCAGGTCACGACTGGGTCTTTCCCTGTACTGGTCAATCCATGGGATGATGAAGGCATATAGAGGAGTCACAAGATCCACACAAAACAAACCAAGGGAATAATTCAAAGACCTATTTAAAAAAGTTTAATAATGACCTCAGTATGAAGTGGCCTTTAAGGATATGAAAGAGAATGATAGAAATATGAAGTAAAAACCACAATATTGATTTACATGTGGATTCATTTTTTATAATTTAATTTTAATTTCCTAAATCAGTTGCATCCTCTCTGCTGTGCCAGATCAAATAAACAATTAACTGTTATCAGGCATTTATTATTGTTATTCATGAACCTTGAGTACTGGGACACCTGAAGATATATGTATAATAGTCACTTTTGGTTGCGTATTTCAGTTGATGCTGCATGAGCTCTCTAAGATAGTTCAATGTACCACTATACTCTTAGTATCCCAATGGGTTTCAAGCCAGAAACAGCTGTGAAATAATTTTTCTGATCAAAGTAAAAAAAAAAAAAAAAAATTATTTTGCTATAGTTCTGTTTTATTCTATGCTACTAAAAGGCTATGGATTATCTTTATTTTCACATCTGGAATTTACTGTAATAGAAAATACTAGTGTTCTCCTTGCTGCCAAAGAAAGCATCATCCAATTAGTACTGCAATTGCTGCCCATTTTAGGACCATGCAGGCGCAAGAGAGGAGGTAATGATAAGAGTGTGTTTTCAGATTACCTTGGGGAAAACAAGAGTAATCATCACAAAAATGAGTGTATTTTTCGCAGTTGTCAGAGTTGCAAGTTCCCATGTGTTAACAAATGGAAAATAACACATTCAATGCAGTCAATCTAAAATAATCCCAGTGTGAAGGATGCCAGCAGCAGACCTGCCAAGACATGCAGTGCCTCACTGTGACCACGCAGACTTCATTGGTCACAAGTGGAGAGGAGCTCACAATCACATTTAAATGATGGTGAGGCTTCCAGCACTGCTATACCTGGGAATCACAGTGTATACTGCAAAATAGCAGAATATCACACCTGCACATTGACAGGTGTTCACTTGAATGTTTGAAACCTTATGGAGCTAAATCATTAAGCTGCTGGAAAAATGGTGCATGTCTTGAGTCTTGACATATGGAATAGCTTTTCCACTGTCTGTCTCTCTCAAATTCAGAGTAATTTTTAAAATTATACATCTTCTCTTGATCTTTAATATACTCGTTTGTCCCATATCTCATCACACATGTGTTGCTTGAGGAAGCTCAGTGGTATGAATTTAACAGTAAGTGTTCACAGAACAGGAATTGCTAGACAAAGTTTTCAGTCATTGAAATGCACAGATCTGTATCCCAGGAGTGTATTACTAGAAACATCTTCGTTATGTTCATGGCTGAACTGTGTCTTACACTTTCCCAATTAATAAGATTTCATAACCCCTGAGGTTTATGTGCAAGCAGAATTTGTCAGTGAGTTTTGAATCCTGGATGCTCAAGAAAACTACTTTGGCTAATAAATCCCTCAAGTAACAATTAGTGTTATTAATGTTATATGCATAGTTTATGATTCCAGTAAAACTGCCAAATGTCTTCTTTTATATATTCAGACAGACACAGTCCTAAGGTTTAATTCCTAGGAACACAGAAATTTTCTCTGCCTACTGAAAATGCAACCAACAGGGTTTTTTTTGCCAATTAATGCTGTGTTCCTCACAGGAGTGACCAGTCCTCCTTTCTACTGCACTGGAAGTGTAAAAAGGCTGTCACCAACTCAAACCCTCAAGGCTTCATCCTGAGCCACTGCAATGAGGAGTCCAGATGCAGACTCTGAAAATTTAAAAATGTATATAAAAAAAAGAGTGGGAGAGATGGTAAAGAAAGGAAGGGTAGACCTTTTACATCCTTTATTGCTTCTCTATATACCATGTGCTAGGTGTCTTCACACTTTCTCTGAGTCTGCCACCAATACTGTGACCAATCTGCCCAATTAGGGAAAGATTGACCAACAAAATTTTTCCTATTCTTGGCTGAGGACAGTGATTTTGCACAGACCGCAGCAGAAACCAGCACTATAACCATGGTTCAGGGAACAGTTAAGGTATAGGGTTTTTTTTAAGTCCTACTATCCATCAGCTAAGGAGAACACTGCTTAAAAATCCATAAAATGGAAGAAACAAATTTCAACCTATTTTGTCCTTATGTCCACGTGATACAGATTTATTCCATCTAATAATTCCCTTAGTGGTTGTGTGAAGTAAAGTATTTCCCAGCACATTGCAAACCTCATAGCTGGAGTTTAGAGTTGTCACAGGTTCTGTTCTGGTATTTGTGAATATCTGGCCTTGGGCAAGGTAGAGTGTTCAAGAGAGATCTTATACATCCGTCTGCAAATACAGATTTTCATGTTTTTCCCATAACCCAAATACCATCAGCAGAATCAACAAGGCAGTATTAAGAGTAGAATCACAGAATGGTCTGGGTTAGAAGGGACCTCTAAAGATCTTCTCCAACCCCCCTGTCATAGGCTGGGGCATCTTTCACTCAATCAGGTTGCTCAAAGCCCCATCCGACCCGGGGCTTTGAACAACTTGATCTGAGGAAGGAATTAGTAATGGAAATATAAACCATCCATAACTTCTCTGCAGTAGATTCTGCAGTCCTTACCTTATACTAGAATTTATTAGAATATGTCATAGCTTTAGTGACGCATTTTAGAAAACACTCAGTATAGAACCGAGATAGTTTTGATTTATATTAAAGGCACACTGTCAAAGAAAAACAGAACGAGGAGGTTTTTTCCTCCTGTGTTTGCAGCATTTCCTCCTTGCACCTGATTCAGTTTGGATAGTGAACCTAGACTATTTACTTTTCTGTTTCAACTTTGCTTTCAGTCATTTTTGCTTTTTCTTCCTTCCTTTTTTATTTTTTTTCCTATGTGTGTCTTTTTCCACTAGCACAGTAACACCAGGATTCCAAAACTCTGTGAAGCTGCTTAAACTTCAGACCAAAGACAGGTGCAGTAACCCCTTCAGCAATGAAAGCATTTCTATTCAGGTTAGGTCTTTTGTTTTTGTTGCTTTTAAATCCTTTTTTTCTTCAAAAATCTTACCCATCTGTGTCTTAAATTGATTCACAATCCTTTTAAAATTGCCATTCCTGACAGTGTAGCTGATTAGCCAGTTGTTATCTTTCCAGTTTTCTGGGTTTTACACCAGTATCACAATTCTATGTGCCTCTTAATTAACTTTAGCTTTGTAAAACCTCCTAGTGACACAGTTTAAGACATAGTAGATGCACCTGAAAAGGGAAAATAAATAATCTAGAGAAGCTGTCATAGAATATTCTGAATGTTAGTTTTGCAGACTCAGCAGCAGATTTTTGTTTATCAGCTCAGGGTTGCAATGTGCAACGTGACTTTTATTAGTCGTATTTTAGAAATAAAGAAAATGGGGGGGAAAAAATCAAACCAAATAACTAGTAAATAATTTTTCTCCTATTTATATTACTTTATATATATATATTGACCAGACAGATACAGTGCAAAACCGATTTTGAAGATAAAAATGAGATTCCTGGACATTCAGACCTTTCATTCTACTTTACCTTGTCATTTGAGGCATCTCATTCCCAGAAAAAAAAAAGACCTGGGTCTCTTGGGTAAGGAAAACACAAGCAAAGTGGAATTGGCTCTTTAATAACATACATTGCTCCAGGTTTATAGATATCTATCTTCCATGCCTCAGAGCTGATGAACATTCATGAAACAGTATTGTATTAATTAGCTTAACTTGTAATTGAAAATATATTTTGGAGATTTATAGTGTGATTTTGGGAACTTAACTGGCCTCCTGCTATACAAAGAAAAGTGCAACATACTTCATATGGCAGCCAAATCTGTCACTGAAAGAAGCTCTGCTCTATCCTGATAGCCATTAAAAGCAGCCTGTTTAAGAGCAAAGGAAAAGGATCACAGCATCTGCTCTGCCCACTGGTACTTTTTTCCAGCGTTAGTTTTTAAAATCTTTTCTTCCTCAGTAATTAATGAAAATATGAGTTAGAGCTAAATTTTAAAACATGAAGATTTTTAACTCTGGGAAGTGTTAAGATGAGAAGAGAGAGATACTTCTCTGCATCCCCTGGTCCATTTCAACCCTCCAGCTCCATGCTGAGGATGCCACTTCCACAACTAAACAAATGTCTGTTCTTACTAGCATTTCTCTCCTCCTGTCCTTGTTTCACTTCCATATCATCAATTATCACTTTGGCCATCACAATTCAACCTGCAAACACTTGGCCCAAAAAGAAAATCAACAATTTTCCATCCCTTAGTCCTGAAGTATGGTAGTGGCAGCCATTCTCCAAAGAGTCTTAGTAATTTAGCATTTAGCAATTCGGAATTTAGTTATTCAGCATTCAACACAGGCATAGTTTAGGAATTACTTATTGAGATGCGTGGAGTGGCACAAAATGTCCTGCAAGGACCAGACAAAAACATCCTTGAAAACAGATTCATAACTCCTGGATTTCAGCTGTCACACAAAGACCTTCTCACGCCTCTTCTAGTTTTCAAACAAGCATGTTAGCATACTCAGGTTCTTGGCAGCATCACACAGGAGAGCTCACATAAAGTAACAGTATGTATGTTTTGCTTGAAGGAAGATCTGAAAAAATGTTTTAAAGGAAATGAATTCTGATCGGAACGAACAAAATTTTAAGATTTCCTACATTCCTTCAGGTAAAAAACTCAAAAAACCCAACCAACCAAACAAAGTCCCCTACAACCAGAAACCAAGCCACACAAACCACCAAGTCCCGAAAACAAACAAAACAATTGAATGAACAATAAATTAAAAATGCATTTTTTTAGTATAGGTTGTTCTTACCACTTAAGAATGCAAGCATTCAACATGACCACAGAAGATGCTTTGATTCTATTTCTTCAGGTTTTCTCACTTGGCTGGCAAATCTTTTGAATCACAAACTTGCACTGCAAACCATTTATGTGGTGTTAGCAGAACTGCCTTTTTAAAATTTTTTTTAAAAAAACCTCAACAAACCAACAAAAAAAACCAAGTAAAAAACCACCTCCAGCTCTGTCTAGACTGTAATGATACTGAGAGTATATTGAAGTAGTCATTGTTATTGTGCTTCTGGTAGTTGTAAATATATTCTTTTTTATAAGGCGTTATGCTACTAACTATACATGTGTTGTATGGACAGATGCACTTTTATATTTCCTCAGAAAAATTCTATGTCCCTTCTGAAAATTTACAACAGATTTTTAACACTCACTGTTACTGCTCTTTGGAGCATGAGCACCAACCTGGCAGAGTCTGATGGCACTGATGAAATCCTTACAATGTATTAGCTCAATAATCCTTGAATTTGAGAAATAGTCAAATAATGTAGCAAGATTACTAACAGTCATCCTAGGAGTTTGGACTAGAAAAGAAAGTTATTTGGTGAAGTAAGTATTGTCTATTGTACTGTACGTTGACTTTTTAAACTAAGTTATGTTTTTCATTTTGCGCTCAGAAGGCACAATCAGTTCTTGAGGTGCCCTCTGTCATGCATATATTTTAAAGGCTAGCATAAAAACATAAAGGAAAAAAGAAAAGAGAGAAAATATGCAGACTCCAACTATAGTCAGGTTATTCTCAAGGGTAGGCGTTTTCTAAGATGTATGTAATTATAAAGAATGTACTGGCATTAAGAGAAATGGGCCAAATTCCCTATAAGTAAAAATAGAGTTGCATCTCTTCTTATTAATTCTGCATGAAGTAGCTCTTGAAAACTGATAGAGATGCCACAAAATATTTACAATTTTTTAAATGGTAATTGTAGTGTTCAATTAGCTGCAAATCTCAGGGATTTTTTAATGCTTTCAAAATCTCTTACACTAAGATTACATTAAAACATTCTTATACCACAAATTTATTTTTTTCCCTGGGGAAATATTACTTAAATAATCACAAAAATCCCCCTTTGTTATAAAACCAGATAATTTCATACCAGGACTAAACCAACCTGTTTTTTTGTTTGTTTGGTTTTTTCATTTGTTTGTTTTGTTTTGTTTGTTTGTTTTAAATCAAATCCCATAAGTACATTTTCCTGTAAATTCAGTTTACTTTCACTTTCATACTTGGGTGTTTTCCCACCTGTTGCAAATGCAGAAACTATTGACTTGCCTCAAAAAGGCTTGAAGTCGAGGCTAGAGTTCTCTGAGGGAGTTTGTTAGAGGTGCAAAAAGGTAGAACTCTGACCTGCTGACATAATCAATCCACT
Source organism: Manacus vitellinus (assembly GCF_001715985.3). Taxonomy (NCBI): domain Eukaryota; kingdom Metazoa; phylum Chordata; class Aves; order Passeriformes; family Pipridae; genus Manacus; species Manacus vitellinus. Next base: position 11,897,531 of record NW_021939471.1, on the reverse strand, counting down.
GTTTCAGGAGATGGTCTTTTCAAATTTACAAAAATGCTCTTTAAGGGGCCATTGAAATGAGCATAAACCCCATGACCTCATATCCACAACATTGTGAACATGTGCATTTAAAAAGATGCTATTATCTAACTTCACTAATCAGTTTTTATTTATCATACTGACTGGTCTTTCCTATTAGTGATTATATTTAGCAACAACAACATGACACTGCGTCCAGTGAAGGAATCTGTGTAATTAGGTGGAAAGTATTGATAATGAGACCTTATTCCAATTAGGCAGATGCCACACAGAACTTACGGGATCAGCAAAATGTGTTAAGGAACATTCCAAGGACACTTGGCAGCCTGAAGCACACATACATACTCTCACACATACAGGAATTTCCTTCCTTACAAAGCTTTAGCCTTTCTAATGAAATGAAAGGTAAATTAATATTAACATTAAATTAAATCTAAATACCAAAGAAATTAACAAAATAGCAGTATTAAAATTCCTATAACCCTATTTGTTAAAGTTGCATACAAAGAAGTATTTTCTACTTACACTTTATTAAATATCTATCTAAATAATTTGTTTGTGATAAAAACATGCCATAGAACAACAAGGATGACAAAATGTAGTTTTTGGAAATTCAACAAGTTCATTTCAGCATCTTAACTTATTCATTTCAGCATTGATGTTTTAATATTTCATGAGATTTAATATAATTTTATATCCTTGAAAGAAACAGAAAAACTATTTGAGATTAAGTTCTAAATTTTCTTAATTTGGAACTATTTTGCTTTAGTTGCTTAGGCTGATGTGGTTAATACACAGACATTTTAGAAATTCATAAAACTCTTGTGTAGTAATATCACAAGTTTTCAAGCAACAATTTCAAGCATCAGTTTGAAACCAATTCTCAAAGCCATATTTATATCTTATCCAGAACTGTGCTATTAACAACTGTTCTTTAGTGCTAGGTAAACCCCAAACATTTAACAGTAGTGTGAAAAATAGAATCATATTGAGTTTCCTAAAATTAACTTGCATCAAAAACTCCCCTCAGGAAGTAAGTCTGGACAGGCAAAGCACTAACCTCCAATGATGGCTGCAAACAAAACAATTCCCTCTCCAACAAAACCTTAATTTCTCAAACACTGTGCCAGAGAGACCAAACCTTCTGATCATAAATCAACTTCCAAAATTGCATTGTCATGTAACACACCATACATGTTGGAAAAGCAAAGGGAAGAGGAGGGGCTGTGAGGGCTACCCCCAGGCAAGCTGTGACAGTGATTTCCTGGGGTACCAATATCATTGAGGGATAGCACTGCCCTGACCTGCTGGTGACTGTGGTGAACCAGCAAGACCTGCTTCAGAAGCCCCTCCAGCCTCACTGTCTGCCAGGGATCCCATGCTCTGGATTGCATGGCAGACTGCATTACTCCTAGGAGAGCACAGCCTTTCAAGAAGTCACAAAATATGGTCATAACACGTGAGCTACATGACTGGTACATGACTGGGGAGTGGTTCAGGAGCTGCAGGTTGGACATTGCTGTCCATGGCAGATACTGAGCTTGTCTACATCGAACTGGAAGGGTCATTGTGAACCTTTGTGCAGTGCAAGAGATGCAGCTGGTAGTTTTGTTTGTTTACACTGATAGAGAAACTAGATAATCTCTATGTTTCTGGAATCTCTCTTGCTGAACCAAAATGGTAAATGCCTCCAGACATGACTGCAAAGTACTTCTGGAGTGACCTCTACAGCCGAAAATATCAGCACATGCAATACTGATAGAACAGCAAGCATGAGTGCAGGAAGTATCAGCCCAAACTCATTTCCTTCTTCACTTCCAACATGCATTCAAGCCTGGGAACCCTACTGTGCATATCTGACCTATCAAAATATTAAATAAAAGCAAATAGTAAAGGTTATTCCATTTCCACACTGTTCTGCTGAATTCCAAATGTTGAGGGCACAGCTGTTTGCTGCCATGTGTCCCACCTGGAACCATGTACCAGAGGCCATCAGTAACACTTGGCTGCCAAACCCATAACTGGGAAGCTGTGAGAATGGCCTGCTGCCAGCCCAGGGGACCACAGCAACTAACCCAGCTAGGTACGATGGTGCAGAGGGCAGCGTGTCTCTGGGACACACCAAAGCTCCCTCTCTAGCTGAGCAGATAGGACTGGAACAAGATAGGCTGGGATGAAATCTAGATGGGTCAGTCTAGGTCACGGACTGTTTCCACTTATTTTGATCAAAGGATAATGGAGTCTGTATTTAGCAATAATTTGTTTAGCCAGCTGCTGAGATGCAACAATATTTTCCTGTACTCAGAAACATAACTGTAGTAGAGCTCTGACTGAGAAATCAAGTTGTAACTACGAGGTGCTGAGTGCTCAAATAACTGTTATTTTGACAGACTAGCCCAGATTCTCATCTCATTTCTTGAGAGAAATGCTGTATTATTTCATAAAAGAACTCCTGCAATACCCATTTATGTCAAAGTAAGAATATAACATAGACTTGCAGTCAAGGATAATCAAAATTTCTCTCAAAAAAATTCTAGGTTATGTTTGCATCTTGAGAAACATGCCAGTGTTTGGGGCAAAATTTCAAACTTAGCAGTTTGTGAGGGAATATTTATTGCTTTATTTGTGATGTATTAACAGAATTACAACTTGGCTTTTGATAATTTCAAAGGTGGACATAAATTAATTTTACTTCTGCCTTTGGAGTGTAAAGGAATAGGCACAATGCTATCAAATTATAAGCATCTGCAGTGAAAGCAATATTAGCCCATGCTTCTCCTGGTGACTTTCAACTGACTGAAGAACCAGGTCAGATGAAATGCATTTCTTTCCTCTTTATCCAAGAGAAAAGAGATGCGACAACTAGTATTACTCCAAATTCCTTCAGCCATTTAAATCTTTAACTCTTTCTTATTTTGATAAGAATTATGCAAACATGGCAGTGTTAAGTAGGAGTCTGCATTAGATTTCCACTAGCTGCAATTCCCTCATAAGACCTTGAATCTCACTAAGCAAGATACTCTTTCCTACGGTAAATGAGCAAACCTGAGAAAGTTCAGAAGCTCCTGGAACTTCAAGATACTCTTTCCTACGGTAAATGAGCAAACCTGAGAAAGTTCAGAAGCTCCTGGAACTTCTCGTACCACCCTTGAAACAGTCTCATACTACAGACACAAACACTAGAAAAAAAATTTGGTTTTGCTCATGGAGAACTGAGCTATTAAAGTGAAAAAGTGGGTACAGGTCTTCCATGAACAGACTACTAGAAAGTGATGTTTTTGTTATTTCCTGCTGGGCCAAAAATACTACAGAGAGTAAGCTGAATAAGCAGAAATACTACAAAACCACAAGAACTGGTTGGTCTTCGAACACTGCACACAGGTGCACAGCAGATGAAAAAGGTGCTGTCTGTGACTGGGGTGGAAGGCCAGACGAAATGGAAAATGGTAGCCTGGATTCAAGTGTGCATTTTGCATGAAACCAAGGTTTCTTTGTGTATCCATAACACCTTTATCCATCTATTTGTTACCTAAAAATTGAGCAGCTTCTGACTGCCATGTTCTGTGTAAGAACTCAGTACTGGCTCTGTATGCGTTTTCCAAGATGACACGCAGTGTATTGCGTAGCTCAGTTCTCACAAAACATTTGTAAGCTGTTGACAGAAAATACATCTTGAGAAAATATCTAATATCCAGGTTCCTTCAAAAGAAAACAGCAATTTCATTTCTACTCTGTGATCCTTATAGTTAGAATATGCCAAGTTTGGCAGCTACCAGTCCATAGTTTAAAGGACTAAAAGCTAGATCTCCTAGTACTAGTGGTCAGCAGCAGGATTCCCAAGGTCCATAAAAATCCATATTTTAAATTCTGATGGCAAAAGATAAAAAGATGATTGCAAATGTTATGTCAGACAAGCAGCAGAGCTAAAAAAATAAAAAGAGAAAAAATATTCTCTTTTTTTAAAAAATCTTTCTCCAAAACAAGTTGGGATCATGTACCAAGAATTTCTTACAATCATAACATATGCCATATGATAAGCTAATATCTGACACACACTGATGTTTTAGCATTACCAGCTATACTTTGCGATATACTCTAGTGGATGAATTGATTCACCCTAATTTCAATTTGCCCTACTCGTGGCTGTATTAATTTTTCATCAATCAATTAATCAATTAATGAACCATGCTCACATTTCTACAGTCTTGATTATGAGTCCTAGCACATCTGATCTTGTTCTGACAGAAGCCTACATCAAAGTAGGGAATAAATATGAACTTGTCTCCAGCTGTTTATCCTTTCTCTACAAAAGTTGTTCCTCTGTCTCATACCCTCCCTGTCCTTCACTTGGCCTGGTATTAGCTGGATGACTTCTGTCCTAATTCCCCACTTCAGAGCTGGGATCAGCAAGCAGGGGGATGCCCTGAGCACCTATGGAGCTGTGAGCTCCAAGAAGGGGCATTGCAAGGAATTCCTCTCCTGTCAACTGAAGGGTTTCTGCCCCAGGTCCCAAGCTAGTTGTAAGACCTCCCTGTCCACCGTGCTGCCCTAGTGCCTCACATTACAAACTTGCAAGCAGTCAGGTATCCCTGAAAAATCCCAATTTTTTAGAAAACTTGTGTGGGACCAGATTAGTGACTGCACAACATCCTAAAGAGAGCAGCAAAAACTCAGTATGGACTAGAGCTAGGATAGCCCTAGCCGGGAATGTTGTCCTGAATACTCGATACGTATAGAGTACGTGATCTCATGGCCGGGGACATTAATCCCAATCTGTCGGGATAGAGCAGTGCCTGATCCCAAGTTAGTTGGCCCTGTGCCCCAGAGCACAGGTGCCTGGCAGTAACGAGTTTGGAGCCAGCCTGCAAAACACAGCAAGAAGCATTGCTGCTGCAGGAGGCTCTGCTCTCATGCCAGTGCTTTAAAAACAGTCAGAGAGAAGCTGAGTAATGGTACTGTAGACATTATAAATTCTTGATTTGGTATCTAATTCTCAGCAAAAGTTAGACAATGATTGTGGGTTAGTAAACCTAAAAAAGGATGTCAAGTACTGGCCTTTGCTAAGAAACGCCAGCTTTTACTCACGTACACATGCCAGCAACCTGTGAAATGGGTTCAGGACAGAACCACCATCTGGCTGCAGGCAGTCCTTGAGTTTGCCCCTGAGTTCCCAGGCTGTCAGCAGTGGCTGCCTGTGCACCTCTCCTCCACAGAACAGCACTGCAAAGCAGGCTCATTAGCCAGATCAGTGGGACAACTACATCCATGCCTGCTGCTTGTGGGGAGTTCCAGCACTGGAGTTAGTGACACTGTTGGTGTATCAGTTCCTCAGAGCTGCTTGTCCCTATAGTTTGAAGAAACCTTAATTGAGAGCAATTTTATGACAATGTTACCTTGCTAGTTATTACTTTCTTTACATAAAGTTTCTTTACCTGTCAGAAACTACTAACCGTGCCACTATTACCTACCCATAGAAATATCCATATTTCAATAATTACAGGGCAGATTACAGCGTAAAGAATTTTGTCTAGTAGAGAGCACTAAAATTGTGGTATTGTTTTATAGTGAAATCTATTCCGCTACAAATACACTAGGTCTTTTAGGAAAAAAAGTTTTCTGCTAGTCAATGACCATCTCTGCTAATTTTTGGAGCACAGACTTTAATGTTCCTCTCTACACATGCAGATTATTCCTTTTGGGCTATGTTCTTAGAGCTAATCCATCACGGGACCACATCCACAGGGTCTACAATTTCGAGGTAGTGACTATATGATTACTTACATGAACTTGCAGGAATTACTTTAAACTTTTCCAATGGCTTTCTTGTTCCAACTTCCCATTTATTTGAGATTGTGAATATAACATAGATATATATAACTCACAATCTAAGATGTTCATCTTAACCGTGTTTTAACTTTTCCACAACTATGTTAATTTTGCATCCTCATGGCAGTTTGTTTTGTAAACACATATTTCTCTTGAGCACCAGAATGTTTCCTATGACTTAGTATCTTGTATACCAAGGTAGCACAGGGGTAGTCTGTTTCTGAAATCTCAGAAATGGCTACTGCTGAAACACATGCTGTGTTTTAAGGTCAGGGTGCTAAATATCTCTTTTAAGATGTTTACAAAGTAGGAGTATTAACGGGGACAAATCTTACTTTGAAGTGCTGGCTGTTTTCACAGGTGCTTTCCTGCAAAAGCAACTTGATTTTTTTTCTGCTTCCATGAAATTTCCTGATCTTTGTTTTAACACCTCTCCAGAGCTTTATGGGTCATAGGACCATGCTATTGAGCTTTCCCACAATAATTCTAGGAATAGCTCCAAGATATGAATCATTATCTCCTGCCTTGATCATGAGATGCTTATACAGGCTGTGCTATACCCCATCTGGATAACTCTAATTCATACATTTGGGGGCCTTCCTGATATTTCCCCGGAGGCGCCTGTAGCTTGTACAGAACTCTGTTGCCAATACAGTAACCAGAGCCAAAATCTCAGTGTGAACTCAGTGCTGAAAGAGGTTCATTACCTTGTAATGAAGTAGAGGATCCAGTTCTAAGTCTCTTACAGTGTTGCCCTACCACATACATGAATGTTTTTTCACATTCCCTGTGGCTTTTCCATCACTCAAGGTGAGGACGTGCAGGCTTCTTTGCCAGCCAAAGCTACAAAACAGATATCATATCTCCTTGTTGTTATTTCCCAAATTTACTGTCTAGCCTTGTTAATACTGTCTGAATGCCTATGCCTTACTGTTCCACAACAGCAGTCTGATTCCAGCCTTATGCTTCATGGAGCACTGATTTATTCAGGCAGAGATGGCTACAAGAAGGCAGTAACACGTGCTTCTTCATACTATAGGGCACCTGTTTGCCCTTGCCTGCCAAATAACATTTTGTTCACGACAGTTGTGGTTGCCACCAAGACAGATTGAATTACAGCAGGTGCCTGGGAAACCCGGGAGCTTTTGGGGGATAGAAGTCTATGCAACTATAATGCACATTTGAAGCCAGCTTATACTTGGAAAGACTAGTGGGGACAAAGTGAGCCACAAGGAAAGCAGCCTAATAGAGCTTGTGAAAGAAACATTCCCACAGGGGCTGAGCCACCAGCTGCATCTGACTAGATGGAAATAGGATATCAGATGCCTTCTTTGCTTGAGAGAAGGCTGAAATGAAGTTTCCATGTCTTAATATGGATAATAAAGCAATGTTGTGGCAACAGACACTCCATGGGTTGGTGAGAAGCTGAGGCTGGTGGTACCCTGCCATGCCCTGTGCTTGTCCACCAGCACCAGCTGGTGGTGCTCTTAGCAGCGTTTTGATGCACCTAAAAATGTACAAAATATATAATTTCCTCATTCTCGTAAACACTACACTAAAAACCCAGCAGGTTCCTTCAGAAGATGACTGCTGGAGACTCCACCCAGAAAATCCACTGTCACAAAACTTGGAGCACCCCAAATATCCGAAACATTACGGAAGTTGGTTGCAGCTCCTACTCCAGATCTACCTAAAAATCTGTAACAGATGTCATCTACCTTGAGAAGTGGAAGCAGTGTTCCCTGGCAGGACTTAAATATGAGGCAAATGACATCCAGAAAGGTGCAGATTGCTTTCATGAAGGCTCCTTTTAGACAGAATAATTTACAAGGTGGGGACTGTGCTGATGGTAAGGACCTGCTTGACAGACAAAATGCATTCACAAAATAATCGATATATATACAGTGATCAAAGGGAACTAACTCAGAACCCTATGATAATGTGTAGGATCTAAAAGATCTAAGAATGATGAACCAATACAGTTACTATATATTGTGAACAATCATTTAAGAATTGGTAAGTAGAAGGTAGTGTAAGCAATCTTATGATTTTTAAAAAATGTTTTAGTATGTGACCAAATACATATGTTGGTACTTATGAGGCATGTAACCCCCCTTACCCCTCAAGGAAAAAAAGCACCTTCATATATAAACTGTAAAATTATAATTGTTTAAAACAGATACAAAATTAATAATTCTACTTTTGTTAAGGCATATCAAAATCCTATTGTTACAGTCTCTGTGGGTCACAGAGGCTGAGGAAACTTTTTCTTTGAAAATTAAGTACTGCCAAAAGAAATCTTTTTTCTTATTAAAAGTTTTGTCTTAATTATTTTGGCATTTTTTGTAATTTTAAAATAGAAAAGTATTTTTTAAAAACCCTCAACCCTCTATTTTATAAGGGACTATTCTGAGCTTTCTCTTGGTCTTCATCATTAGAGGTAAAGAAAATACAGTACTGAAAAATAAACTTTGAGAAAAACTCCACAGTGATTCTATAACAGATGTTTTTTTTTCCCCCAATATATTACTCTTGGCAATTTTGACATCCAAGTAAGTCACATTTCTAAAACTTGTATGTGTTTAAAAATTATTGTACAATTAATCCTGTGAGAGCACCAATGAAACCACTGGTGTGAGTAAAGCTGATGACATGCCTACATGTTCGCAGGATGTGATGGGAGACCTGGGTGTCTCTCACTGCATCTGCACCCTGGTTTGCTGCTGCACAGCCCTTCGGAGACACGGCCCTGCATCTGCTGGCTTGGTTGTAAGGGCTGTGCATGTACCCTTTATTTTTAGCAGAGTATCAAAGTTTGTGGTCTGAATCAGGAGTGCAGAATTTGCTTAGCTCTCATTGACTTTGGCTGAGGCTACAAAGCACACAGCAGCACTTCAGAAGAATCAGGCTCTTGGTTTAGTTTCTCTTTAAAATAGTACTCTTTAAAGTCTCTCTTTAAAGTGATACAGCCTAGGTAAATAATGTGGCTCCGCTTAAATCTCAGAGTGGAAGAGCTACATGCACCTAGGACACACAAGTTCTAATAAAGAGAAAGATGTAACATATAAAGAAACATTCATGGGACAGTTTACAACATGAAGAGGTTTTTAACTGTTGTATAGAACTTACAGACAATTATACCACAGAATAAGATGTCCAAATATATTTAAAAACATTGATAAAAAATAAATTTTATGAAATTATACAGCCCTGAAGAATAACAGAATCTGATTTAAATGCACACATGAAATTTTAAAAGGACTTCCATGTGCCAAAAAAAATAATAATAGAAAGTGGGTGCAAAGCACTTGAAGAAAGAGACTGAATTAAATTTACAAAAGAGACTGAATTTACAGAATCACAGAATAGGCTGAGTTGGAAGGGATCCACAAGAATCAACTCCAACCCTTAGCCCTGCACAGGAACATCCTCAAGAGTCACACCCTGTGCCTGAGAGTGTCATCCAAACCCTTCTTGAACTCTGTCAAGTTTGGTGCTGTGACCACAGCCCTGGGGAGCCTGTTCCAGTGCTCAACCACCCTCTGGGTGAAGAACCTCTTTCTAATGTCCAGCCTAAACCTCCCCTGACACAACTTCAGGCCATTCCCTTGAGTCCTGTCACTGGTCACCACAGAGAAGAGATCAGTGCCTGCCCCTCCTCTTCCCCTCCTGAGGAAGTTGTAACTGCAATGAGGTCTCCCCTCAGTCTCCTCCAGGCTGAACAGATCAAGTGACCTCAGCCCCTCCTCATTGGCTTCCCCTCAAGGTCCTTCCTCATCTTCATTACCCTCCTTTGGATTCCGCTTTCTAAAGGCTTACTATCTTCCTTATGTTGTGGTGCCCAAAACTGCCACAATATTCCAGGTGAGGCCACACCAGAGCAGAGCAGAGCGGGACAATCCCCTCCCTCACCTGGCTGGTGATGCTGGGCCTGATGCCCCCCAGGACATAGTTGGCCCTCCTGGCTGCCAGGGCACTGCTGACTCATATTTCACTTGCCATCGACCAGGACCCCCAGGTCCCTTTCCAAAGCACTGCTTTTCAGCATCTAATTCCCCAGGCTATATGTGCATCCAGGATTATGCCATTCCAGGTGCAGAACCTGGTACTTTCCCTTGTTGAACTTCATGTCACCCCATTCACTGTTTCCGTCTGTGCTCGACCCATGAGCCAACTGCTCACCCACCACATGATGTGTTTATCCAGTTGTGTGCCGGACATTCTGTCCAGAAGGACACTGTGAGAGACAGTATCAAAAGCTTTACTGAAATCCAAAAAGATTACATCAACTGGCTTCCCTTGATCAGCTAGGTGGGTTACCCTGTCATAAAAGGAAATGAGGTTGGATAAGCAGGACTTTCCTCTCGTGAAGCTGTGCTGGCTGTGACCAATGACTGTGAACAAGAACTAGGAAACTTAGTATGAATATAGGTACCTGATGAATTCACTCTAGGAAGATGGCAAATTATATTTTAGCTAATAACATGCATTATTTGATAGTAACGGATAATAATAATTATCCTTGATTAACCTGAAGCAATAGATAATAATAATTCTCTGCTTTTATCTATTACTAATCACCTATTTGACCTTTGGGTTTTTGTTGATGCCAACAGCTTTTTTACTCAGATATCTTTTAGCCCTTTTTCCCCCCAGAATATCATAGTCTGGATGTAGTGATTTTCTTTTAGTTATTGATAAATTTTCTGACCTTCCTCAAATTTTAATAGCAATCACAGTAATCAAATTAGAACTTAATGAAATGGCAATTTGGGGCCTAGTAATTTTTTACCAAGTGAGCCTTTTTTATCCATTAGCTTTAAAGAGGAGAAACAGCAGAATTTTTAGCTGGGTTTTAATGGCAAATTATTTTCAAAGAATGGTATTTTTTCAGATCCAAGAAGAAAAATCCCTTAAGTCTTTAGGGAAATGGGATCAAGCCAGGGTACTTCAAATCATATCAGCCTTGAAACGATAGAAGCTTTCCTGATAGCCTGAGATTAGAAGGGACAAAAGAACAGAGCCTGTTCTCTGGTCGGGAAGAATACAAGGCAGGAGAGATATATACTTATTCATTACACAAGCGGCAGCACTTAATATGATTTTTGGAAATCAGAGAAAGGTCTGAGAATCCCTAGACGCTGACTAAATTACTTAGAAAGATGATGTTTCTCCAATATATAATTGGAAAAAAATAGAAGAAGAGAGAACTTGAGTGGATAATAATTTGTTAACCAAAATCCCCAGTTATTTCAGTGATAGGCAAAAAAGAAATTCTCTAGCCATAAAATGCAGAGGAACATTTAGTGTCTCTCCAGGACAGAGTCTGAGTTTGGCAGGACCCAGTACAGTGAAACCTTAAAACACGAGCATCAAGGTCAAAGCAGCTATTGCTCTACCAGTTTCAGATACTTAACTGAAGTGTCACAGGTTCTGTTTCATCAACTGCTTAAAAGAATTTCAAGAAGCAGTTTATTTTCAGTGACACTGAAAATTTTGGTTTTTAACAAGCATGTTACAATGAGCTGCTCAGCTTTACTCTACAGAAGTGGAGACAACTAACAGTGAATCACTTATAATTGTGCTTCCTAAAGTAACATGCAGACTTATTTTAACCTCTGAATATATTTGTTCTTATGAAGATAAATATAGGAAGCTTTCAGGAACCAGAGGTCATTTGTAGACATAATTCTAAGATCTAGATGATATTTCTGTAATGAAATTTTCAGAAGTTTTAGGGACAGAAACACTGAAGCTGGTTTGTTATACACTAGCCAAAGTCCTGGGGGAGTGTTTGGTGGTTTTGTTTGTTTGGGGTTATTTTTTGGTTGTGTTTTTTTTTTACTTCTTTGAGTTTTTTTAAGTGCTTAGTAAATAGCTGAGAGTAGCTATTGGTTTAAAAATAAAATTCAAAAACTTTCAAAAAAAAGAAGAAATTTATTGATACAGAGTGATGCTTAGTTACCAGTTAGACTCAATGACCTTAGAGGTCTTCTCCAACCTTACCGATTCTATGGTATCATTGGATGGTCACAAATAGAGAGAGGGGCTAATGAGGCTCAAGTCCTAAACTCAGTTACATGTTGTAGAGTTAATAATAATTTGCACTTACTAGCAAAGACTGAGCCCAAATCCAGAGGGGCTGTGATACATAGGAATTTCCCTCCTCCTCTACCCACTGCACTCAGTAAGGGCTTATTTGCAGGAGAAAACAGATGGTGTTTGCAGTGCTGCATTCCAGCTGGGATTCTGCCAGGGAAGGGCAGCCTTAATTTTTGTCCCCTTTTCACCATGACAACTTCACCAGCCTGGCTCTCATCACTTGTTTTCTGTGGCAGTGTTAGCTAGAGGAGGATTACAGAGCAGCGATGTTGACTTGTGACGTTACAGTTGTTCTTTGGGCGAGCACAGAAATTTGGTGCAAAGCTAGGAGGAAGTAAGCACAGATGAGGAAAAAGATGTGATTTATTTTTCTTCATTGGAAACAAAACAACCAACCAAAACTAAAAGATGAAGCAATTGTGACCAGGACAGCTTGACAACTGGCTCACTCAAATTAGAGTTGTAATTAATGTTAAGGTCAAAATCAGCTACTTTGTGAGCTATCCTGGTTGACCTCAGAAAGCCTCCTCTTGGAAGAAATTTAACCTTTCTGTATTTCTGAGACAGTTTCCTGAGGCGCAGAAGAGAGGAAATGCTGTTGCCCTACATATAGCTATCAGTACATTCTGACCAGTGTACATGACAAAAATAATTTCACTGAATTAAAGAGGCAGAAACTGAGAAAGAGAGATTAAGTGATATATATTTCCTTTGTTGATTGCCTCACATGTATTTGGCAGGTATGCTGGAGTGAGCACAGCCTGCCTGCAAGAGATTGCATGGGAGTTTGACTCCAGCCGTTCCAGCACTTTGTGAATAGACCTAATGTCACAGGCTGGATAACTACAGAATTGTGTTGCTGTTCACTTTAAAGCATATCCCTTTGTCACCCATCACTTCAAGAACTACTTATTTCATGAAACGAGCTTTTCTAGTGTCAATCCTTCCGACTAAACAAAAAAGGAGATGAAAAAAGTAGTATTTCAAAGTCTGTTCTTCGTATATGAACAAATGATATGGAGTGAAATACACTATTCTTCAAGCTTGAGAGATGAATTGGTATCCAGCTAGGACTGAAGCAGCCTTTAACAATAATACCTGATAGTTCTCATTACACTGCAAATGAAAGTGTTTCACAAGGATCACTTGAAAGGCCGAAGTAAGATATATTGTTAGCATTTTTCTATTTGGAAGATCAGTGGGATAAAGAACATATTAAACTAGCAGAACCTGACAAAGGGGACTAAATTTCCCAAGCACAAATGAGCTGGATGAGCCAAAATAACCCCTATCTGTCCTGTTTCCCTGTACTCAGAGACCAAACAGTTCTTTCATCCCGAATGACATTTGTTTAGACAAGAACAGCCCAGTCCCCACAGGAGATCCCTGGGCATGTTTCTGTGCAGCACAGGCAACCCCAGAACTGCTTCTCCCTGAGGCACCCATCTCAGGAAGGGAGCTCCTGGGATGGTGAGCCTCGACAGAGATGGTCCAGCAGCCCTTGAGTTTCAGGAAAATGTTGAGGACATGGTGGGGTGAGAGCAAGAGCAGCCCTTTGAACAGGGAGGCATCAAGTCTCCTCTCTGCACCCACTGATCTGCCAAAGAAGGGGTCTAGGGTTGCACAGGGGTTTCTGCAATGATCCCCAAGAGGAGAGGAGCTGCGAGTGCTACAGATCTTACTACAACTTTCAATCTGTTTTTCTTTTCATGATTTCTTGACCAGTTTATTTTCTCTTTGATGTGGTTTTACATGTTTCCCTTTTGATGTGGTTTTATGTGTTTCATCTAGGACACCAGAATGGACTACATGGCCTCCCTTGTGACTACCAACGAGCTAGAAGACAAAGAAACCACAAGAGAATCCATTTTGCAGATCTAACAAGCTTTTGGAGCTTACTGAGCAGATTAATGGATGCTGTCTGAGTGGAACTTTCTCAGCAAGCCCTTCACAAAGTACAGCCCATAGAGTTTCAAGCTCTCACAGACTTTAATTTGCATGAAATCAGGCTCTTCTGACCCTGCAGAAGGAACTTACAACCTCTTTATTTTTCTCTCCCATCCTCTCAAGCCCTCCCAACATCAGAACATCAAAAACCCCCATATTTCCATGTGTTGCCCTTCTAAGGCCCCTCAGCCTGGACCGTGCTCATAAGTAGAGACAGAGCTGAATTCACTTGGCCTCATTGCCAGCTGGAGGTCTAGTATTGGCAAACATCCTGAAAGCACCTAGACCATCAGCTGTGACCCAAACCCACCAATCCTATTCTCTTTTGTAAAGTGCATACAGCTCTAGAGCTACTTTTAAAGGACCATTTTTTTTCAATAAATTAAATGTACTGGGAGATACCAAAAAACATCTGTGTGTAGGAGCCAGGTATTAAGGAAACAGAACCCGGGTTTTAATGGAACAATAATCCCTATTAAAATGCTTAATTTCACATTGCTTCAAATTGTATTAACATGAATCATCTAGGCATTGTATGTGAAAAACAGAGAGGTCTCTTTTTTCTTTTAAATTAAACAGTGAAGAGCAAACTAGCTTAATGTCATTTGATTTATTGCCTGAACAGAAACTAAGCAGGAAGAATAATTAATCCTCTTTGCCAAACAGAATGTATAAAATCTTAATAATTCTTAAAATGGCATTTATTGCTGAAATAAAAGTGTTTTGGTGCTCTTAAATGGAAGGAGAGGCAGAGATGACATTTTTGCATTTTATACCATACTTAACAACATCAGCTCATGGCTTAAAGATTACTACCTCTGTGTTTGCTTTGAATTAAAATCTCAGTAAAAGCTCAAGCCTCAGTCTTTTGGGAATGCCAGTGTAGTTTAAATTACATTATGCAAAGGATGGAGAGTAAGGGAAATTGTGTGGTAGCTATCTCAGGGATGATAAAACAGGGATCTTCACACAGAAAACAGGAGCTTCAGAAAACAACACCATGAGGCAAATGTGCTAGATCTTTCTCCAGGAGGATCTGAAGGAGAAGCACTCAGATAACAGCATTTGAAATTGATCATGCTTATTGTATAAATAGCCTTGTTTGACAACCCATTTCACACTAACAGTGGCTGAAGCCCTGCTTTGGCAGGTGTTCATTGCTGAATAGGGGCCCCTGGGGTGGTCTTAGGAATGCTCAGTAAAATTGCTGGCTCTAGGCAGGACTCGCCCTGTTTTTCTCATCCAGGAAAGTGTGTGGCTGAGCTCACTGCACCAGGCAGTCCCTAAGGAACACTAACCCTTTCATCCTGCTGACTTGTTCAACGACTCTTTCTCCCATTACAACTAAAGGAGTGGCTGTAATGCTTTTATAAAGATTTCAAATTATGGCTTTATCTTAATAAGAGCTTCACAGCAGTGAATGTAAGTCAGGCTGCACCTGGCCTTCAGCATGGATGAAAGAGATGAGCACCTCATCCAGAGGGATTCCATAACACTAAGTATAAAGGGATGATAGTCATCCTCCACCCTGAGAAGGAAAGGAATGAAATCATCTGCCTGCTCTACCACATCTAGCATATTTAGCTCAGCATTAGTACTGCCAGGACTTGAAAAAGATAAGAGCAGCTTTAAGCTAGGTGGTGGCTTTTATCAGAGCTTTATTTTCACTACTTACTCCTATTAAACTGGATCATAGTTGCAAGGCTGAAGCATATAAGGACATGAGTAGTTCAAGTCACTTCTGAGAACCAAATGTGGAGTCTCAAGTCACTTCAACATTTTAAAAAATGTTATCCTCTGCTTTGCAGCTCTGTTCATTTAAAGAATAGGATATAACAAAGATAACTTCATCCCTTTAAGTCACAGTCCTCTTAGGATACATCCATCTTTTTCTTGGTGCAGACATATCCAATTTCAGAGCTCAGGTCTTTTATCACTCACACAGTATCTGCAAGACTTAGATAAGCTTAATGAAAAATTCTGTAATAGGCAGTAATCAATATTTTCCAGAAAGATGTATGTTGACTAAAATGGTCACTGAATAGAGGAGAATGCTGTAGCACCCCTACCTAGGGCAGCCAACAGTGGATTTTTGGGTGAGCACCATCTGGATTCTAATTTGGCTGCCCATTGAGGGCATAGAACGCAGGCCCAGGGATGGATGTGCTGCTGAACTTCCCTGAGTGTGTGTTACACACTCAGCTACAGCAGTGTGCTATAGCACAAACTTCCCTGCCCAAAGAATTGCTTTCCTGCCACAGAGCAAATGCCCTGCCACAGACTGCACTTCCATGCTTTCACATCAACAGCTTCTTTATCTCCTATGTCTTTTTTTTCCCTTTTCAGCTTTATATGCAATATCTTTGCTTGCAAAGCAAATAAAAATTAAGGTAATATATGAGGAAACTTAGTTCTTGGGACCAGCATTTATAGCCAAGTATACAGATTTACCTCCATGGGGGTTTCACTCTGGTAGGGGGAAAAGAAGAGATAACTTTTTATTATTTTCAATTTTGCCTCTAAAATGGGCATTTCTTTTTCTACTTTTTAGAGGAGAACTTTTGACATATGTGTAAAACAGCATGATATCTGAGAGACAACACACTACAGCCTGAGCAAACTTGTATGAAAATTGTGGAGTGAATTTGCATTTCTCACTCCTATGCTTCATCTTTCCTTCCAGACTGTTTAAACATTCTTCTCTACTCTTCTTGTTTATTAGGAAATTGCTCAGAGGTACAGTTACTAACCCATCTCATATGCTGCATGGGTCAAAAACACAGGAATGAGGTGGCAAAAGTCACATTCCCAGAAGACTTTTAAGAGTCTTAAAAATTCCTCACTATTGAAATCCAAAGCTCCACACCTCAAATCAAAATACAGAAACGTCGCATAACTTGTTCACATGAACGCATACTTATAACAAATAGAATGAGGAACTTCACATGGTTTGTGCTTAAATACTATCTACTCTTCACTACTGTACTTTGCAGCCATTTAATCATCAAAAGAAGCCACAGAAAGACAAAAAAATAGTAGAAATATGACATTAAAGACACAGAGCAAGTTCAGCATAGAGTAACTGGGCAAGAAGCCTCTGAACTCTCAGCACACTTGAGAATGCACTTCAGATGAGAAGTTGGCAAGAGTTTAAACTCAAGTAGTTATATAGGCATTTATCACAATTTTATTTGCCTAGCAGCAAGGTTTGTCAGCCCATTCAGACTGTCATTATCATTGTCATCCACACCAAACTCCACTGAGGGTAATTAACCAGTACCTACCCTAGGTTTTCAGTTTCTCTGTGATCTTATAGCACACTTAGCTCATTAATCTTGTCTTTAAAACCTTTCCAGACACCAAAGTAGGTCTTAGCAATTTTGTCACAGAGCGTTTCATAACCCAGCTCTTTTGCTAAATACCAGTTGAACACAAATGTAAAACCTGGTTCCATTCATTAAAAACAGACAGGGTCTTTGCACAGGTCTCAATAAACTTAGGACTATCCCTTCACATCCTGGCCAACAGCACTTGCTTTCTGCTGCAGTCACTGGCCAAGTTGAGCAGATGGCAGCAGATCCCCCACAGTGGTGTCACCTCTGTCCCACCAGCCACACTGCTGGAGACATCACCTGGCCCTGGGATGGGGGCACCCAGGAGGGCATGGAGGAGGCCCCAGCAGCACTAGGGCAGTTCTGGCTTGGGAAAGGAGCACTTCATGCCTGCGTGCAGGGAGAACTCAGCGAGGGAAAACAGAAATCACCTTGCTTTTCTTGTCTGGCTTTGCCTGAAATAACAACCTCTCTCCAAAGTGCAGCTTCACTTGCTCTCAGGACTAGACCCTGTTTGGTTATTTTAGGGGAAGGGAGGCAGCAGAGAATGGGCTGGATTTTTTTACTTCAGACTAATTATTTTTCTTTAATTATACTACTACTATCATCATCAGCTTGGTAGTGTGAGCCAGGCAGTAATTACACAATATTAAAAAACCCTAAATGTATAAAATACTCTTAATCACCCTTCTCCTCCTGACTACATGTTTTATTTCAAGTGGGTTGCTGCTGGGAAAAAAGAAAATTTGCTCTACTGAGGCAAGTTTACAATGACATTTCTAACTAGTTGATTACCTTTCTGTGTGACTAACGCATCTAAATGGAATCTGCTTCACTAGTTCATCTCAGTGTATTAGGTGGCTCAAGATTTACTCCTAGTAACATTTACAAGTACCTTACAGATTTTGAACTCAAATAAGATCTACATTTTATGTAGATTTACCTCATGCAAGTGACCTGTTAATGAAGTTGACTACAAAGTTTAGCATGTAGGAGTTGAACACACAGCTCCTTCCTTAAGGACTTAATACCGCACCAACTTCCTCCACAGATTAGGAGAGTAAGTGACTCTGTGGGACAGGGTGCACTGGGAGTGTTTTGGTCAGGAGCTGGCAGCAGTTGGGATGGGGAAAACTCTTCTGGGTTAAGAACTTTTCTGGACAATGTTAAATTCAGCATTACATGTGCTATGTACATATAGGCACTGTAGCAGGATGCTCTACCTAAGTGGGAATAAAACAGTTTAAACTTTACACTATTTGCAAGAATTATCAGTGACAGATGGAGAAGGAGCAGGGAGTCACACAGCTTTTGGTACTGAAGAACGTCGAGACTAGCCTGATTCATCAATCCCAAACTTAAACATTCTGAGGATGTAAAGAACAATGTTTCCTGACAGAAACTGGCACCAGTGAGGATGTGGCAAAGTTCCTGACAAAAGAACCAACAAGTGACAGTACTGATAACTTATCTAAAACTGCTGAGCTGACAGAGCCAGTCTGGAAACATATGACTGACAGTCAATTAGTTTATACTGTGGGTGTCCCACCTTTTAAGGGCAGGGATTTCTAAGACACCCCCTTCTAGGAGTGTGTGTGGAGATTCCTTCCTTGACTGGGGGCAACACCCAAGGTTACTTACTTGAGGCTGAGTGAAAAGCCCATAGTCATTGATATGGATGAGTAACTTCAATTTCTACTTAATGATTATATCACTACTTAAATCTTGTTTTAAAAAATAGTTAAAAAATGATAACTGCTAGTATAGTGCACTGTCAATATTGTATAGTAAATAATTCTGATCATAGTCTTTTAGTCTAATCATCAAAAAAAAATAGTTTTTATATGTATATTTGGTTTTCCATACCTAATCCTGTGGGACAAGGTTGTATAAATGTTCAATTGCATGTATATAATCCTTTAGACATAAACTGTTGACCAAGTCTGGGGCTAAGACTGGATGCAGCCACACCCAGACTTCTCTCTGAGCAGGAGTTTAGAAAGCAAGAGGGTCCTTCCTGCACCTCACAACTCAATGGCAGGTCTTTTCTAATAAACTTTGTCTAAAGCTTCCATTCTTCCCATAACAGGTACTCCGGTATATTCCGTAAGGACCCTTTTTCTTCTCAGGGACTAGTATACCCTCCACAAGAGCAGTGATCCAAATGTCGCCATTTCTCACTACATGGGAGAATGGAAATACACCTTTAAAAGCTACACATCACTCCAAGAATGTTTTCTACTCTGTTTCCCCAAGTCATGGTTAGTTTTGAGAAAATTAAAATGTCACAGAAAAAAAAAATCACATATTTAAAACATTGCAATTTAAATAACAAAGAAAGGAAATTTACCATTTAATGGTATTAAAAAAACTAATATTTTTTTCAGCAATGTGTAAGTGTCATTTTGTGTATTACTTTGGTGAGAAAATCTGTTTCTGGAAATCTTCAGTCTACCCCACTAAAACCATACTAAAATTAGGATCAGAGCAATATATTTGAGTTACAATAGAGTTTTGAAAGAATATATATATATATATATGTCTGTTATTGTAAGGCACAGTAGGATTCAGGTCCTCAGACACACAGAGCACAGCTTCTGCTCTGTGAGCAGAGACTTTAAATCAAGAGGACACCAATGATTTTATGGTGAGGAAACCAAATTTCATCTTTTTTTTCTCAATGCCATGGTTGTGAGAGGTCTGGTAATGACATGCAACTTGGCAAAGAGAAGAAAAGAGTTTGACTTCCTGCCCCGTGGGACTTTGGGACTTGCTGCAGACCCACACCGATGAGACCTTCTAAATGGATGCACTACCTTTAGTGCTGGCCATACCTTCCTCTCCGCACTCTAACCAATGGATCTTTGGTACCAGGCTCTGTTAGAGCCTGTTCTGCCTTTGCTAGGTTAAACACCTTCCAGCATCACTACATCCATCTGTAATACAGCTCAGATCCCCACAAAAAAAGACTTGGGTGTGTGGTTTATACATAACATTGCATAATAATAATTACATAAGGGCAACTAAAGCTATGTGGTTCCTGAAGTAGATTTGTGTCCTTAACATCTACTACACTTTATCCTTCACATTAGACTTTGAGAAGATGGAACAAGCAGTCTCAAATAGGGTGACTTCTACATTTAACTTGAAATGAATAAGATGAGCTGCCACCCCACATCAGCAGCACAGAAGAAATTCTCAGTCTGGGGCAGATGGTACGGAAGGGATAACCTGGTGACCTACAACAGAATCTAGTTTTAAGCTTCACAGAAATTTATTTTTTATTACTGACATGGGAAGTCAGCATAGATTCAGCTGAACCTGTCCTGTAAATGATTTTGCCAGAAGGGAAGACAAAAGGCAAGCCATGTATGGCACTAGTTCAGCAGACAACACCAGTTTTCATGAGAGGATTATTTTGTAGGATTCACAAGCCCTAGGGGCCAGGTTTTTAAGGAAACTCATACCCAGCAGTTCCAGCTGAGACACTCAGAGCCAGTATCTGCAAATGTGCTGAACCGGCATTCAGATTGAGTCTTGATGCTGAGAGGTATCCAGCACCCTCAGCCCCAATAAATTTCCAGGGGTTTGAGAGCATTCTGAATTAACATCAAGCCTACTGTCAGCTCTTCTTCCTTCTCCCGCCTCCCTCCTGTTTTATTACCACAAGTAATCCCATCCTGGGAATCCTAAATCATGTTACATGATTTTCTCTGTCCTATTATCAGTTTCCCTCTGTGGGAATAGCTGGCAAGTGCCAAATTTATTCTGTACAAATTGTCTTAAGGGAAGACTGATGTTCTTCAATCTTTCCTCAAATTGAACATTGTATCTTTCTGGTGAGGACTGCCTATCAGAGGCGTTTGACTCGCCATGCTCCTACCCTGTGTGGAGAATTAGATTGATGCTTTGTATTACAGAATAGATGTTCTGAACAGCTGGGAACACAGCTCACACCCACTTAGTGCATTTCTTCATTTTTAATATCTCTTCTGTTACCTTTTAACAAACTGCAGCCCAGCTACTCTAGGAGGCAGGTAAAGGGCTGACCCTCTCACGCTGCTTCATCAATCACAATCAATACTGTTGTTTGCACAAAATATGGCTTAAAAGACAGCGTGTACTCTGCAAGAGGAGGAGAGAAGGACAGACACCCAGTCACACTGCAGCATTTACTGCAGAAAATGTCAATTACAAGGAAAAGAAAGAGAGTAAAATCATGCGATTTATCATGTCTAGTCTAAATATTACTGGGTTATAAAATGAGGGGGAAAAATGTTTTGCTTTCTTAAATTCCTTTTTCCCTCATTTCCTCTGCCATTCCTCTCACACACGTGCATGCACATGTCCACACTCACATACAGCTCTCCTATTGAAGCTTGCCAATTGCCACAGATTCATCTTTCTAAGTACATAATTCAATCCACTGAACATTACACTGTGGTAATGCTGATGAGCTCTTAATTCTTCTGTATTTATTGCAGCAAATTTATAACTGACCTTAATGAATCTTCCATT
Organism: Manacus vitellinus; assembly: GCF_001715985.3. Lineage (NCBI taxonomy): Eukaryota > Metazoa > Chordata > Aves > Passeriformes > Pipridae > Manacus > Manacus vitellinus. Next base: position 11,875,788 of record NW_021939471.1, on the reverse strand, counting down.
ATGACAAAAATGTCAGTGCCAAATCTCTTAAGAAGGTCTGGCATACAGTGGTTTTAAAAGGTCAGTGTGCGGTGGGTTTTTAATTTTTTTTCAAATGGGTCATTTAAAAAATAGGCCCTTATACTTAAAAAGACATGATTACACACACAAAAAAATATCAGACTCATCTGTTCAGGTCTTCAGTTAACAGATAAACATTGTTATCTAACTAATGCTCAGTAAGCACATGGGAAAATAATTTTTTAAAAGCTCTGCTTTTGTGTGTTGGTGTAAGTCATCACGAGCCATGTCATCACATCTGCATGTTTATGAGGAGCCACCACTCCTGAGAGCACGATCTAGAAACAGAAGACAAAATGAAGAGATGGGTTGGGTGTAGGGGGAAGAGTGGCAGAACTTGGGTATGTCTGAGGGCAGCACAGAGCCCTCTGCCCTTGGCTGCTGACAACTGTCAGTAGAACTGTTTGACCAAGAAGCTCATTTACATGGTAGAGGACAACTCTATCTTAAAAATAGTTTTGCTGAGTTAGTGCCATTTGCTACAAGTGAAATTATTTACCTGTAGGATGCCCAGTAGTAATAGCACCTATTTAGTATCCCATAGTGGTTATAAACTCTTGGAAGGCTGGACAAAGGAAGACAACATCACTGTTCTCATTTTAGGGGTACAGAAGGAAAGACAGAGAATAAAAATTGTTCCCATGGTGAAATGGCAGGTGGGTGCCCTAGGAAAGGAAAGACATGTTGACTGGGTTTTGCTGCTTTTGCTGCACATGTGCCATGCAAATATCAAGAGAAAATCTAGCTTTAGGAACAAACTGAAAAGTTTAACTCCTCAAGAGAAGGACTTGAGAGCAGACAGTAGCAGCAAAACCTTATGATGGTACACGAAAAACCTCACACTGTTAGTGTACATCCTTTTGTAAAATGGTGTCACAACAGAGAATCAGAGCACCATTTCCTGTTCTGTCTACAGCTGACCACAAGAGCCTTCTACAAAATTACACAATTACAAAATTGCATGTGTTCAATATCTCCAAAAACCAAAATCTGGCCTTCCCCTTTCCTGTCCCAGAGATGTCTAAAACTAAAATGCTTCTTCCAACAAATCATCCTGCAACCTGAGAGAATTATGAGGGGGAGAAATCAATGCTGTCATCTGCTCATGGAACAATAATTATCCCTTGTATGCTACTCCAGAAGCAATGCTGTTATCAAAAGCATCATGCCTGTAAAATAACACTTCTGGGAATGGTGCCAGACTGGGGGCTCATGGCTTTCATTCAGTTTGTAAAATAAAAATCAGCTTAGGTGTTTGTTCAGCTACTGAGTTCCCTAACAGGAACCAGGTCCTTGGCTCATCTGTACCAAGTGGACCTATGGCAAGAAAAAAACTGGAGAAATCTCTGTGGTCAATTAAAACACCGTGTGCTCAGTGACACTGGGAGGCAGGGGTTTCTTGGAGACACTAAAATAAACACTTCTTGATAGCATATCCAAGGATCACAAGCTTTCTTTACCTGCAAACCAGTGCAGAGAAAGGGATTCCACCTACAGCCTGTTGGACTGGGAGCTCTTACTGAGCAGCCAAAGGCTACAAAACTTGGTGACAAACCCATGCATTATTAGGAGGTCTCTAAAGACTAGCACAAGGACACAGTGATGATAACAAAAGAAAACACTGCATCTTTGACAGCTCCTCCAGGAAAGTGGTGGTCCTGGGAATTCACCACTTTGTTCCCCACATTGCTGCTTCCCTCAGGGCAGGCACCTGATGGTGCACTGAGCTTACTCAGCACAAGAGAGCCTGGACATAGGAGGCTGCTCAGAGGCTCTGCTGGTACAGCAGAGTGCAGTAAAAGAAATTTTAAAAAAATGAAACTGACATCTGACTAATTGTGCACTTTTCCCATCTCTGCTCCTTACCTGTGACAGATAAAACATTGGGAAGAGGTAACACAGATCCAGGAGATCTGCACTTGTAATTTGGATTACAAGGGAGATAATCAGATTGTCACTGGTTTTGAGCTTGTTGAGCTCGTTTCTGACATACTGTAATTCTGAAACTAAGTTGTTGTATGAGCCAGTAAGTGACAAGTTCAATGTTAATCTATAAAAATTACAGCCTCCTTACTGCTCAGCTCATTAAACTGACTCTGTCTCCCGGCCACTCATTCATCTTCATAATCATCCCCCATTCAGCTACTAACCTCCTCTCTGTGTGCAGTTTACAGTACATCAGGAAGATAAAGTGGACTGATATTTGCTTCTAAAGAGCAGTGGCTTTTAATTTTTACACACACTTTAAGTACAAAGATAAATAAGATAATTTGACATGACATTTTCAGCTCAAACATAAAAATGAGAATGTATTCAGATTTTATAGCAACGTTAACTTTCTAAATGTAGTTATGTTTACATAACACAACTGAAATATCCATGTCTGAAACAGCACACTTCTTTTACCCTGTCCTGCCCAAAAAACTAGGGGAGAAGCACATGTAAGATAAGATTAAATTATAATCTTGTGTTGGTACTTGAGAAACAACACATCTGCAGACAAGGATGCTGGTGGCACAAGAAAACCTACATAATGCTACATGGAGCATGCCAGCCAGCAGCCAGGGCAGATTCCTATGGAGCACCACAGGCACTGTGGACCTGAAGAAAAAATGTGGCTTCTCCAAAAGTGTCTTTTCATCCCTGGCTGGAAGGGGCAGTAGACCAGGCACAAGAGACATGGACTACACAAAGCACAAGTAGTGCAGCCACACCGGAGAGAGAACATGGTAGGGGTTGCTGTCTCAGCCACCTGGCTGCCTGCATGATTCCTGAGTGTTTTAATCTCTGTACTTTATAACTCCCATTGTTACACCAGATTTACAGATTTTATGGGCAGAAGAGACAATATGATAATGTGGGCTGACTAGTATTTAACAAATTCTAGGCTTTCTACAATCTGGTGCAATGACATACAAAAGACAATATACAAAAATTTGTGTGGTTTCACCACTGTGCATGTGTTCAATATCAGTTTATGTACAAATGATTAAATACTAATTCTGATTTTACAGTTAGCCCTACATCACTGCCCCATCACTCTCCAGCTGCTCCAAACCTGGGGGAGAGTTACCTACACTGATCCTTTGCTTCAGCAAGAGGTCAAAGGAAGAAGCGCTCCTTTCTCATCTTATCCCCAAAATGCGCAGAGCAGAGAGGTGATGACTCAAGCACAGAGACCCACATGTCCTCCTCAGAAGAGTATGGGCTCTTTCAAACAAGGGATACTGTGCTGTTGTGGGTCCAGAAATGGTTCACATCTCCCAAAAGTGGAAGAAGTGGAAGCCTGAAACAGCCTTTATTGCAGGGCACAGTCAGAACACATTGCAGGTCAGAGTAGCTTAATGATGGTTTAGCAAGGTAGGAAAACAAAGCCATTGCCCCCTTCTTACTGTGGCAGCCAGTAATTTGATGGTGTTCCATTATGTATGAGTATTGGGAGAGTTTCCAACATTACCCTCCAGGTCTAACATCCAGCAGACCTCTTTTGACTCTGTGTCCTTTTCTACTAAAAAGAAACCACCCAGGTCTGATTGGTTCAAATGCTTCAAGAAAGGCAAATTTAAGAGATTTTTTTATAGTTTTGGCCTTAAAAGGCAAATATAAAAGGCACTGCTTCCCAGTGAAGTGTATTAAGTGATTTATATGTATTTACTAAAAAGAAACTGAGTATTAGACTTACTCTGTAAGTGACAACCTTGCTTTCCGTTGGTAACATAGCAGAATTGAAAGCCAGGAAATACAATTTTTAGATACATTTCAGCCAGACTGGACACAAAAAGTCTTACTGTATGTGCATTTCAGTTTTAGAGAAACTCAAGGTACAGTCAGTATAAAGTGGGCTTTACCAATGAGAATACATAGCATTTTTAATTTGATCACAAGAAAATGGTAAGTTTTGCTTTCAGTAATGCAGCTTATTTGCAGAAATTAGACACACCAAGCCTCTAAAAAATGTTACAAGATTTGTTACACTCTCTCTTCTGTGATATTTAAAGTTAAATATATAAAGTAAATAAGGCTTACAGGCAATACATATAAGCATATACAAAAGGACATACGAAATAAATGTATTTGTATACACACCATGGTAGATCCAGTTGCAAGAAATGGCCCTGATGAAACAGAGAAGGAACATCACAAGAAACAGCAGCTGAGTAGTAACATTAAATGTGTTCACTAACTCCTGTTTCCCTAATGATTGCCAGGGTGAACATTCTTCTAACAGGAAAGAAAACTCTCTCAGCTTCACTAATGCACATTAAGGACCAGGCTTCAAGGGGAATACAAAAAGTGATGGTGCAGCCACTGGAGAGCCACACAGGGCAGATGCTGAGGAACACAGATGGAGAAAGAAGCCACCAGTGTGCTGTTGTGGCTACAGAGTAATGGGTACAGAGGTCCAGGCTGATTCCTGCCCTGCCTGACCTGAACTCCTTGGCTTGGACTTCAGCACAAGTGTTACTGAGACCATGGCACATTTGGAAACATTATGTAAAGCAAAAAAGTTGTGACTTTATTCAAAATACCTATTACAAGTTGATATTGTATTTTTTAGAAGTTTAATTATAAAAGCCCTGCTCTCATTATAATGGAAGCAAATGTCAGGAGTATAAATTACACTTTCTAATTTTCTTCTTTTAAACTTAAATGTTCCTATTTCATATTGCAAAGGAGCAGTGGATGAGAAATACAAAAAATTATCTTACAAATTGTTAGATTTTAAAGTTTTTCTCTTTTTATAATGGATGAAAATATTGCCTCAGAGAAAAATTGTCCTGATGGCTGTGCAGAGGGAAAGGGGAGGAGGGAGCAGAAGCAGCACCATGTAACATTTCCCAAAACAGCCTCTGCCCAGGAGGTCAGAGCAGCCACTAACTACAGCACCAGTACTCTGGCCATGCTCCACCACCTCCCAGCTCATGCAGCTCTGAGACTTCCAGTTGCTTGTGCTATTTCAGATTACAGCATAATTTTTTAGCTTTGTTCAATATGGAACATGAATGATAATTGAAAGAACAAGTGTGGAAAAATATGCTTTGTGGGTCTGTTTCTCAAGCTAATACCTTACTAGGTTCAATGGTCCTCTAGGCAAGGAATGCAGTGAGGGCATTCACAATCTCTCCACAGAGAGAGGAGCAGTACCACTCCCCCAACTGCTTTTTCTCACCCCACTTGACTCCCGATTCCCTGGCAGTGACAGTGACAAGGAAGGCACTTCTGAGCTTTAATTAATCAAGTCAGTTTCTCTTCTCTGCTCCTATTCAAACGTTCTGGCCATCAAGTTTGATCTTGTCAGAAAACCAATAGTTAATTACTTGCTCTGAGAACACTGAACCTATTCAATTCACTTTTCCTTCTTTGATTAAGTCAGTCTGTGGGTTTCAACTAAACATTAGGTAGAATGCCTCTTTGAAATGCATCCCATTCCTACTTAATGTCCTCTGCATTGCCAAACACGGAGCCATTTTCCCCACAGAGCCATTGTCCCAGCATACTGCATGATGAGAACTGTTAGAAGCAATGGGGCTTGTCCTGCTTTCCAGCTCAGAGTTTGCACATGCTGAGTGCAATCCATGTGACAAGCTGTAAAGTATCTCAACTGGCTTTGCCATACACTGAAACATATCAGAGTTAAAGCAAGTGTTAGAAAACCTCAGGAATCAATACACTCATACCCAGCCCAGCCTGACAGCTAGCACTGCCAGCTAGGATGGGAAACTGCTTCTCCATTCCATTCAGAGGACAGTGATCTGGCTACCTGGGCCAAACTAGTCCAAGTACCAGCACTCCCAGATCCCCACTCGTTCATCTAAGGGTGACACTTAAAAGCAGCATATGAGGCACACTTAATCCTCTCTCAGTACGTGCTGTTGTAATGTCAAAATTAACGTAACACCTAAAGAAAAATTTCAGTCTCAGGAGAAATACAGTGGAGCCAATGATAGTAGCTCCACAGATTTCACTCTACATTGTATGAGGTCAGATTGAAAAGTGAGCAACAGGGCTTGTCCTGGAATGGTCACTTAAGGGACTTGATTTTTCTGAACTATATCAACCTCTACTCTTCCCAAAGAATAAAACATTCTAAAATAGTTCCTACATTGCATAGTTTTGCTCATTTATAGGCTATAAAATCTTTTAGATGACAACTACACTATTACATTTCTGATTTGATCCTGAATTTACAGAGATATTTAGCATTAAAACCAAATCATCATTAAAGCCACATACTGGTTTTTTAAATTACACAAAATCAAAGGAAACCTGAAAAGTTTAAAGAACAAGAAAAAAAAAATTTTTTTGAGAGACAGTAATTTTTAATTTAAAATTAGATAAGTTCATGTAGTTATCAATTACTACTATAGTCAATAATTGCTTTAAAATCACTTAAAACTGATAGCTGAAAGGTGTTACAGCTCATTTGAAGGCTGTGCAAAGACAGCCTTGTTGAAGCAGTAATTTTTTGAGCAAGGAAATGGTTAGACTTTTCTGTTGTTCTTGAAGTCTTATTGGTATATTTATTTATTTTAATTTACTAAGCCTGTTTCTCTTTATAATACAGAGATCCCTTCTCTAATCAAGTCATACATTATAAAAACTTGTGCAAGAGGAGCCCTATGCCACAGTATCTGAGACCCCTGAGGTTACAGGGTCCAGCAGGATGACACAGAACTGCTACAAGGTTTGAACCAGCCAAGCCCCTTTTTCTGCCCAAATCACTCTCAGTGCCTGCTACAAGCCAGCCCTTCCCTGTTCTGCCTTAGGAGACATACTGGGGAGGAAAGAAGAAAAGGCAAAAGCGTCTCTTTTCATCTGGCCTATTTTCAAACACAGCTATATCACTTTCATGCTAGAACTGTTCAAGTCAGAGGAGAAAATCTCTTTCTCATACAAAGTGAGGACTCCAGATTCCAGTGAAACAGCAGATCCATGTGTGCCTGTAGTATGACAGACCCCAAATATCACCATAGAAACCCAACTTATTTCAAAGGAGAATCCTCTACTATGAGGATGCTTTTTATAGTCTCTACCTTCTGAAAGGAAGCACTTTTTACAAGACATTTCAGACCCCATCATTGCCCAAATTGAAGCCACCCCACAACGTGGATGCTACTCTCCAGCTTCAGGAGGAGGTGGGTTTGCTGCCAGGGCTTTGCCAGCATCTCCAGCTGATGGAGACCATGGTAGGAATTGTTCAGTCTCTGTTCCTTGAGACACAGAAAAGATACTGTTCCAATCACAGGTTGGTCTTAGAGATATGTGAATAGCTTTGGCAAATATTTCTTTGGGAGTAAAAATTGCAGATTCATCTGTACTAAAAATTTAGAAATAACTTGCTTCACTTCTGCTAAGCTGTTTGTGTTATTTCTTCAAGAAAAACTCAAGCTCTTCCCAGCATGGAAATACAGACCTTTCTACACCAAGCAACTTGTTTTCACATTTCCCTTGACTATTTTTTAACTTGTAAAATATTAAATTTTTTTAAATACAAAGGCAAAGTTTAAATTATTTTTAATTTTTATTCGCTGAAGATTTCCAGAAATGGGCAAACTGATTTTTTTTAAGTCACCCTTGGTCATTTTCTGTATAATTGTTTGGAACCACCAGCCAATCAAGCACTTAGATATCCACAGGTTTTTTGGAGGCCCATAACCAACTTCCATGCACTCAAATTTTTACTAGGTGCATTTCTAAGTGGAGAAGGAACTACTGTGTCTAAGAGGACATATATTCCAACTCTTTTCTTTATACTACGGATGGTCATTCCCACAGCATAGTAGGGCCAGGCAGCAGCCACCCTTGCAGTTCCCACTTCTAGGGTCCCCAGGATCCCAGCTGCACCACTGGAACTTATAAATTGGACATCACAGTTTTACTTGTTGAAATCTTTTCCCGTTCTTAGCATCCTTCCTACGGGTTACAACTGAAACTAAGTGCTATAAATGTAAAAGACAGTATGGCTCCCTGTTTTGCAGAGGGCAAGAGCTAAAGTTTTAGTGTTCCAGCCAAGATAAAAAATATCTTAATTTGCAATGACATCACGATAAATTGATTTTATCAGGTACGAAATCTGAGGATGGGGTGACATGTTTATGATATAAAATCATAAACAATTAGGGTTGTGACTCTATCTTCTAGAAGTCTCTATAGAAAGTTATTTTTGCCTCAAATACACGATACTTGGATATTTCTGCTTTGAGCACCACTTGTGAGTAAAAAATCAGGTTGTACATTATCAAGTTATATATTCAACTTCTGCCTAGTCAGGAAAAAAAGGAGTTCCTTTTACTGAAATACTGTTCACTTTCATAATCAATTATTCTGAATAATATTGGAATTGAACTTGAATATTTTTCTAATTCTGTAAGATAAGATAGAAACACAATGTAACAGAAAAACATTACCAGTTATGTGTTTTAAATGTTAAAGCAGTCTCTCCTTGAATATATACCAGCATATATAAAGCACAAAGACAAATCTGACTGTTATTATTCTCTTTCTGTTTCTTTCAGCTAATACCACATACTGAACACTAGGAGTAGAATAGTACCAAGGACCTGCATAATTTTGCATTTTGTCCCCACTGCCAAACTCAAGGAACTTAGTAATTTCAGAAGGTAAAACTCCTTCCTAGATGCTTTTCCCCCCCCATACATCCTGCCCTGCAGCATATGCTGCAAGGACCCTGATTATCCATAGAGAAATTTCACCCTCAAAAATAGCATGGCTGTTTTTTGTAAACAGCCTTAATTTTCACAAAGCTATGTAAAGTCTTAAAACTAGAAAAAAACCTAACATAACAAAATAAGTAGCAGTCAGATGATTGCTCCAGAAATGCCTATATTTTCTTTTATTTTCCACGTTTTGCAGGAGCTGCTGCTAATCTGTATGCAGTGTCACTCAAAAACCATGAATATAATTTATATTCTAAGTTTTAGTTATTAAGAGAAAAAAACCGATTATCTAAACTGTATAGGGCATATAATAAAGCAAAGTTAAAAACCCTATGAAGAGCTCATTTTATTCTGAACAAAGTGACTACACTTCTGAGTACAGTGGATTCAGATTTACTATTCTGCCACAAACACACCAGGCTGTGTGTACTTTCATGAGAACACACATGATCAGCGCTGAGAGAGAGTTAAATGGCATTCATACTTGTAGCTTCTTCTCAGCATGGGCAGAAGAGGATAATCCAGTATCTGCTTTGTGGAAATGAGTCCTTGAGATGTCACAGTATCTGTAACTGACCATAGAAAATGCTTAGAGAGAACTTCTACACATATTCCCTTCTTGGAGATCTCAACTCTGACTCCTGGTTACTGACAGAGAAAGTAATCTTATAGAAAGTCAGAGGTTTATTAAAAGAAACTCTAAAGACAAAATAGTTTTCATCCAAAGGGAACTCTTCATAAAGAATTGGCACAGATGGGTGTGATGGATGACATATTTCCACCACTACTACAGGTGCTGTGTTTTACTTCATACCTTGGTTTTACAAGTCTGGCAATGCATGGAAGAAACATAACAGTGTGATTCAGCTTTGCTGACAGAGGTACAGGAAATGTCTAGAGAAGAAGAATGACCTTCAGTTCCAGGGGCTGGGCTACCCGTCAGGACTGCCAAACTATTCAAGTCTATTGAGTTCATAGCTTTGCTGGAGAAAAGCTTTTATAAGTTTGCTTTAAAAAAGGCAAATACCACTGTGATAGGATTATATAAAGAATAAAGTTACTTTCATAATTAAGATAACACCTTAGTAGAAGTTATCAGGAAGGTTGGTAGAAACAAATAAACATTGAATTAACTAGGGCTATGTCAACAATCAGTTTGCTAGTTTGGAGCCTGATTTCAAAAAACAAACATTTTAGATGGAACTAATCTCCTTTTTATTTTTTTGTGAATAAATTAAATTTAATCAAAGGTATAAATGAAATTTAATCAGAGGTAGAGTTGATGCACCAAACCCTTCTTTCAGCTCAGAGCAAGGACTGGAAGAAACTCATATCCGTCCCAAATACACTGTATAAACATTTCCACTCCCCAAGATATGCAGGTTTGTAATACAAAGATGAACAGTACAGTTTTTATTTTGTTTTAAAAATCACAAAATAATATGGTTCTTAAGGAAGCTTTCATTTCTGATTTCTCCCTCTACCCCCTGTAGTCCAGGTATTCTGTTCAGCAGCAGTCTGTATTTTGGTTAGAGAAGGAAAAAGGGTCCGAGAAATATCCTTTCTACCTCAGACAGCAACATGTGGCAAACCCACACAACTCTAAATCAGAGAACAGAAGCCTGAGCTGACAGCGAACAATGACTAAGCTAAAGAGGCTTCAGAGTTACAAGATTAAAAAAAAAAAAAAAAAGGGCAAAAAGTAAAAACACAAAATCCCCCCCTAAAAAAAAAAAAAAAACAAAGAAAAAAAAACCTTCTGAAAAGACCAAAGTAAGCGGTAACAGCACTTTTCATCACATCACAATGTCAGTAAGGGCTCCTGGCAGCAAACACAAGTTACCCCCTTGCCCAGGCCTGACTTCATTGTCATTCCCATTATGCATCACAAACTGGATTCCCAGATCCCTCTGTGGCTCATTACTTCCCATGAAAACTCCTCTCAGAGTATCTAGCAGTCGCTCACTTAAATTCAGCCTTTCATGGCTAGAGCTAGAAAACCATGTCCCTTGAGCCCGAAGTACCACCACATCCATTCTCCAATCTGCTGAAGCCAGAATTACTTAAGCTGTGGAGGTTCCTGTGGACTTGATGTTCTCACCCAATGGCAGCACTTCCCTAGAGTTCAGTTCAGGTTTCACTGTTAAAGGCAGCTGTACCTACAGCAGTATCTCAGCATACCCAACAGAATCACTTCTTCTGGAGTAACGGGTTAGATAAATGAGAGAGGCTAAGCAACCCTAAACTTGGTTTCATTTCATATCCAATACAAACTTTTACTTCTGAGCAAAAAAATCGTGTTAAGAACAAACTGATGTTTCTTCTTAAGTATATTTCAATTTGGTATATATACACTAGTGACTTGAATAAAAGTCTTTAGAATTTCAAACTAAATACACCTGTTGCTTTATGACTAAGCAACACAAATTGAACCATAATATTTCATCTTTGTTCAAGCTCACTTAATTTACTTTTCACATTTTACATATTTTGTTCCATCATACTAAAAAGTTACTTCCACAGTTTGCTAGAGTTAATATGTATTGACTATTATGCCACTTTTAGGTGCTTGAACATAAACATTATTTGCCCATGATACAACACTCCAATGTTTTTTTAATTAATCTTCTCTCTATATCTTTCATTTGATGGGGTAGATATACAATATAAGGATAAAACTTTCAGTTCCTGTACTATATAAGAATCTTCCTGTGGTGGCTTGAGATGATTTAATAGGAGGAAAAAAATGCCCTCTGTTATAGCATTTGCTTTGGCCATAAGATACAGATGAAACTGAGAGGGGCTCAGACCTAAATGTCTTGATTTAATCCATAAGGAAATAAGGGCATCAGTGAGAGTTTTATGGTCTTGATTCTTATCTATTAGTTCTGAAATCTGTACTGTTGGCTTTCTTACAGCAAGAGCAGGTGCACATTTGGTTTTAGCCACCTTCAAAATGTATGGGTTTGGATATCTTTATTATGACCACCCATTTTTATTTACAGCATAAATTATTCAGAGATCAAAGACACAAAGCAACATTTACACATCTGCAACAGCAGACCACCACCATTAAATTTTTTTAAGTGATTTGATAATCAATTATTTTTGCCAAGCTAAAATTTATGAATGAGATCAACCACTACAAGAAATCTGTGAAAACATCTGTTATCAGTATTATTTTTTTACTGAAGTAGATACCTTTACATTTAAATTTTTGTTAGAAAAGTATAGATTATATTTGCGTTATTAGAAGTTAAGAAGCATCTGCTTTACAAGGCTGACTACTTAATCATTAGAATCTAGGCTAAAAGTAAAGTAATGCTTACACTCATATATTGTTAGAGATGGAACTACAACTACTCTCTTTCCATGCCAACTCCTTTTGTGCAAGTAAAGGATTTCTGCATTCAAGGATCATAAACACATTTAAAAGAATTTATTCTGTTCAAGAATTTGTCTCTGAAGTCTTTTCCCCATCTTATATAAATACTGAATCATATAGGAGTTGACATATGAGTGATAAATAAGAATTATAATGAGCATCTTTATATTTTCAAAAAGAAAATGCAAAAATTGTCAACTTACTTTCAGTGCACTTTTTAAAACTCTAATAAAACCTATGATATCCTGATTTTTTTCCCACAGTAGACCAACCTGCCATTTTGCAGAATTGCAGTCATAATGAAAGCTTGTTGAATTTTACTCTACACCGACGAAATATAAAAAGCTGGAAGAATAAAGCATGTCTTAAATACCCACGTACATTGGATGCACATTTTATGTACAGGTGCATCTGACGTCCATTCATCCAGCTATCCACTGCTATGACGGGAGGAAGATTATTCTTTACTTCTACCCATTGTGGGATTTCACCATCAAAATTAATAGCAAGGATGGTTTTATCACAGCTACTGCACCCACAGATACTGTACATAATCTTGCGACCAATTTCTAATTATTTTTTTTTAATCACAGATGATAGTGACAGATGGCACTTGGGGAAATTCAGCATTATGGGAGGGGGTAGCTATGAATAATGACAAAGCAACATGCATATCAATATTTTGCCAGATTTGTTTCTACCAAGTGATAAAGAAACAATGTTTTGACTATAACCTCCAGCAACAGCTAAGACAATGTTTTGTTTTCCCTCTTTCTTTGAAAGGAAATTTGTATTATTGTCCATTACTAAAGCATGCTAGTGTGTGAAAAGTTGTATACAGCTCCACTGTCAGTTAGTGCAGTAGTGGCCAAACAGAGAGAGGTAACCAACTAGTGGGGTCAGAGACTCACTGAACACAAAGGGTGAAAATATTTGGAGTTTTCCAGCACAATTAAATCCCCTAAAGGCTTGTTTTCCTGACTTTCAATGTCAACCCAATGTGAGAAGCACAAGCCTGCAGGTAGCATAGGATGCGGAAAACTCTCTCATCAGCACTAATTAGTCCAACTGTAGGCTCTTGAGACATGTGACACACACCACTCCCTATGATTTTCCATTATTCACTTGCCAGGCAACTACCATTTTTGTGCTTTGAATATGCGAACAATGTGTGGGACAAATACCATCATTAAAAACATTTCCTGACATGAGAAGAGTTGCATTTCCATCCCAGCTGCAGCTCACAGCCCAGGGATTTAAATGCATGATTTCAATTCCCAAAGTGAATGAAAAAGCACCTACAAATCTGAATGAAGCCTGTAGTCAATGAGACCCTGTCCCAGTTACCTCTTGGGCCTGGGACCCTCTACACAGCCACCTTTTCATAGGACTTGCACACAGTTACTTAAAGTTTTGCATAAATTTCAATGTTGTTGTTTCCTCTACTTCCAATCTGCAGAAGATGCATGCAGCTGGTTCCCAAGTAACAGGCTGCAGGTCTGTGTGCTGCTGACCTGTACCTGGTAGAACATGATTCTATCCAACCAGGCATGGCATACATGCATTTCTGCTGGCTTTATACTTTTATGCTGCTTTTATGCTAAATCTTTTGAAAAGCTTGACTAACTCAGATTAATGATGTCTGATCTAATATAAGGTCCAGTGGGATAAAGTGACCGCTAAAAATACTGAGGTAATATTGCCCCCACCAGCTTTTAAAGCATCAGATATAAAAGGGCAGACATCCAGACTTCAGGACTTCCTCCTATCTGGAACAGGTAATTAGATTCTCCTCCTGTAGGATAACATGTTTCAGCCTAGCCCCACCTGCCCCTGCAATCCTACCATTTCCTATGGGGTTTTTCTGATATTACAAGGCCCCGTTTAAAATTGGATCATTGAAGCTGAATGTTGTATCATTTTTTCCCCTAGAAACAGAATCAGGCCATGAGATTGCTCTTGCCAACTGTGAATACAAGTGGAGTTTCCAATACGTAATTTTGATTTTGTCAGTTGCTAGGTAGTAAGAGTTAAATTCTCTTCCCTGATCATCACACAGGTTCCCTTGAAGTCTGTCTACAGTATCTGCTTGTATTAAACTGCAATTCATGTCAATAGGGGTGCTGTAGTCACAGGGAGAGCAATATAACTTTGAAGGAATATGTTACATGTTCAAAGAAAAAAATTTAACCCTTAACTTCCTAGTGTTACACTTGCTTCTGCTTTACCAAAGTTGCTCTATGATTTCATGTGTTTGAAAATAATTTCTCTTTTTTGCTTTTTAATATATTGAAGTCCTGTAGGGAAATTAAAAGGCACTCATAAGAGAAAGTAGGAATTCAATAAACAGGAAAAATCATATATATGCCATTACATAGTTTATTCCTTTTTTTCTAGATTATCTGACTAGTAGTATTGTCACAGAAATTGAGTAGCTGAGCCCAAGTACGACTCCAATTTGGTGTGCTACATACAGGCCCACTACATATAAAATGGAGGCTGCTATGCCAAAACCTGAGCTCAGTGATTACAGGAGCTTCCAGTTTCATCCTGTAGCATGATGTAGCAGAAAGGAAGGTGGTAAGCAGTGTATTCCTTTAAATTTATTTTTTTTGAAACAGATGAATGAACTAGATCACAAACTAGAGCACACCAGTTATAACACTGAATATGAAAGTTAGATATGATGTAATTACTCCTTCAGGTCTCTAAGTTGTCCTATAACAAACAAAAAGAACTCTAAAATACTAGGCATCACCTTCTAGAAAGATAGTTGATTATTTTAGTTTGTCCTCTCCACCTGGCAAACTCGTATTCACACTTTTTCACTGCAGAGTCAGCTGATTGCCTGTACCCTATATCCTGACAGGTACAAGATAAATAGTTTACAAATTATCCAAAAATATTTAACCTTCTGGGCATGCCTTGAATAGCACTAATACTACAGATTTTGCTACATTAGAGCATTCTTGGATCACATAAAATGGCAGATAAAGACAAGTTTATCCACCTAAATTAATGCAATACTACAGGAACTTGATGAAAAACGAGTGCGTGTGAGGGGCTCATTCTGCACTCCCCCCCGTGGGCAGTGGGAATCCCAAACCCAGACTAACACATTCAGGAGGAAAGCAGCAGCTTCAACTGACACACAGCTTGCAGAAAGGCATCCCAGCCACCAGATGAGCAGCAGTGCCTCAAAGAGAGTCAAGGGCTTTGCACTGCTCATCCCTGACGTGGTGTGTGCTACTAAGACTGGCTGACCTCAACAGCAGTATTACGGGATAACGTTATTGAGAAAGCTTGACTGGACAGACACTCTTATTACAGTCCTAAGGCAATTTGTCTGTGGTTTCAAGGTGATTGATACACTTCTTCAGTGAACAATAAAGCTGCTTCCTCAAAGTAATTCAGTGCTCCATCTAGCACCAAGGCAGTAATAATATCTTGCACCTATAAACAGGGTTTTACCACTAAGAGTAAGAGTATAAGCATTTAACAGGTTCTGGAATGGGTTGAGGGGTAGTATTTTTCAGCAATGAGTTGACAAAAGCTCAATACATTTTGACAACATAGAAAACCAGCAGAATAACTTTTTTTTATCACTTATGAGCAATATATATTGCTTTGTTGGTTCTGAGTAATCATATAAAAAATTAGAATTAACTACCCAGCCTCAGATGAAGGGGGAGGAGAGTACAAAGATTAAAAGTCACTAATCAATCTATGTGGAGTTTGAATTAATTAGAAACTAATCCTATGCAGATTAAAAAAAAAGAGGAAAAAGATAAAAACTATGAGTGAAACGAATAATAAAAAGCACTATGAAAATCAATTCCCTTTCCATAAAAGCTAGCCATCCTAATTCATTTCCTGTACAAATTTATTACAAGTCTAATTTAAATTGCATAAGTAACTTCTTAATCTTCCACAGGAATTCCCGGTCTCATGCTTCCCTTTTCTTGCTCCAGTTGATCCTTTCATATATGAAATAAAACTCTCCTAGGGGAAAGGCAGGAAGAGGAAACAAATGCCTGTCTTACAGGGATGCAATCAATAAGCACTATCCTATTTGAAGCAGCTGAGAAGTATTTCAAAGGAAATCCCTGCTTGACTAGAAAATGTCAAAGGCAAG
The DNA here is from genome assembly GCF_001715985.3 of Manacus vitellinus. Lineage (NCBI taxonomy): Eukaryota > Metazoa > Chordata > Aves > Passeriformes > Pipridae > Manacus > Manacus vitellinus. Next base: position 11,859,530 of record NW_021939471.1, on the reverse strand, counting down.
AGCCCCAGAAGAACAGGTTTTCACACCTGGGAACTGACAAATTTAGAGGAAGGCAGCTTTGAGGACACTGATTGTAGGACATTGATTCTCTGACATTATACATCGGTAATTTCAGCTAGAAATATCCAACACAACTTGCACCTTGGTGAATATACAAAAAACTGTGCCCTCTGTGGAGCAGAGGGCAGTGGGCCCTGCTGGGCAGCACTATGTGCAGGGTGCCAAGGCCATGCCACGTCCCACATGGCTGCATCCCACATGGCTGTGCTGGCAGTGCCCCTGCCAACACCTACACTGGGGCACAGGCATGCCACCCACAGCATAGGCACCCTATACAACCGTCCCATAGCTTCTCCTGCATCCCCTCCTTTTCATAGCAGTATTTCCACCAAAATTTTTCTATTATAACAACTGACCACCGTCCAGTGAGAGGTGGATGATACCATTATTATGCCATTGGGAGATTGTCACCTGCCAGGCACTGTGGTGACTGGTGAACCTGCTCCTCAGCTTGGGATCAACACCCCGTACCTTCAAAGTGATCCCCACTGTTACACTAGCAAAGGGTCAAGCCCATTTTACCATATTTTTGTCAAAGGGAGCATCTCTCAGCCCAGATTTTGTACTTGTTGCTATATGAAGGTTGCCTGAATTTTTTCCTAATTAGACATATTTCTATTGTCTTCTCCATGAATACATGATGACAATATAAACTTAAGATTTTTTTCCATGGCAAGAACAAACCCTGCTGTTCGCAGACTTGCATTTCCTTCAGCTTTTCACTGTCAAGGGAGGTAGCTGGCAGCAATGCCAAAGTCTCTATCTGACACAGAACACTGAACACATTTTAAATATTATTTAAATAAAGATTTTTACATACCAATGACTGTGACTGCATTGAAACTTCAGCTAGATTAAATCCCTTCAGTCAAGAGTGGGTCTGATTTGAACAAAGACCTCGCAAAGGGAGCAAAACAGGTAATAAGCCAAGCTCATGTTTTCTCAGAACCAGGATGGGGACAGAGTACAGGAGAGAGCATTTGCTAGAACCTTCAGAGTTACTGAAGAGGAGGCACAGCACACCATCTGCTTCAGAGTTTGCTTTCTGCTGTGTGTGAGACATGATATAAAGTTGGTGTTTCCAGCAGGGTATCACCAGATCAGAGTTTTTAGGGATCTGAATCAATTTCAGCTGGTCCCCTTAAATGGTTTTCCTCAGTAACTTCTTCAAAATGTACAATAATGAAGCTGATGCTGACATTTAGGAAATGCTTGGACTACTCTCAATTTCTATTGATCTGGTGATCAATGTTACAGAACTACCATCAAATTAAGTCACAGTAGAAATCAGAATAATAACATTAGTGAACTAATAGTGATATTAAATCAGTGTTAAACTGCAAAGCAAATATAGCAGGTAATTAAGTCACAAATCTAAAGCAACAAGCAAACTTTCCCTAACAGTGCAAAATATGGAGACTGTAGAATATAGCTTTTTGAAGAAAACTAAGAAAAACACCAAAAAGCCCTGAAAGAATAATGAAAAAGGGCAAATAAGTTGTATCTTGGAGTAGTGAAATGAATTTAACTGGTCAACACCACAAATGTCTGTTTTGGCTCTAATTATCAGCTTGGGCCATCTTGCATGAGACAAGTGCAAAGAGTAGTTCAGGAAACAAACAACATTTTGTTTAATTCCAATTGAAACTTCTCTTCTTGGTCTCAACTGTTGTTATGGAGACTCAGATTTCTTTTTCCCATTGAATCCCATGCACAAAGCAAAGCTGTTAATAAGCTGTTATGCTTCAGACTGTCACTACAGTCAGAAGTCAGGAGAGGTAGGACTGAGACAGACAAGATAATTTCCTCAGTTGTTTTCAGCACAGTTTCTTAACAACCTCACCAGCAACAGTGCCTTCATTCATGCAACCATTCTCTCAGAGTGCTGGAAATTAGTTTTAGTAGTTAGTGACAGTCTGAGGCATCTCTTATTGTATAAGATAAAGAGGGAAAGAGCTGCATGTCTCAAGCGTGCAAACCACTACAGCTTTTTTATAAAATCTCAAGTGCTTGTTTGGACAGATTCTGTCGCAAACAGACCACTTGGTTGCTGAAATATACCAAGTTTATGGTGAGTGTGTCTCTAAGGGTATGTTCAGAATACCGTAGAGAAAAGTCAAGAGGGTTTTCAGTTTTGTTTTTTGGTTTTGTTTTTTATGCAGTTTTTTTGGTTGTTTGGTTTTGTTTTGGTTTTTGCCTTTTTTTTGTTTTGGCTTTTTTGGTTAGTTTTGTTTCTTTGTTTAGGTGTTCAGTTTTTTTTTTTGTAAGGGTTGAAGATTTCTGAAATAATTTTTTCCTCCTCAAACTGAAGAGTACCCAACACAAAACTATGTACTATACTCCCTACACACTTGCTGAAGATTTGTTGCTCAAGTAGGCAACTAGTATTCAGGATATAGGCAGACAAATCTGGTTACTAGTTGGCACACTTGCAAGGAATATGATCTGCAGCACAGTCGTAACACAGCACTGGCCATTTGCCATTGCTCTTCCCATGTTTAGAGCAACTGTATTTTTCTTCTTGTCCAGTAGTACAGTTGAAGTTTTCTCTCAAGTCTTGGATTATTTGTGACCAGACCCTCAGACACATTCTGGTGACCTCTAGAATATAGTCAAGACCTAGAAAAATTCGCTGGTGAGGATTAAATCATCTAGCAAACTTGGGGGCTTTTCTCTCTTGATTCCTCCTAGTCCAGGATAGGAGAGTTTCCTCCACTGGAGGACAAGAGTCTCTAAAGTACAGTTCTGCTCCGAATTACTCTCCAGCTTCATTGATTATACAGAGACTTGAGTCTGAATTTTGGTAACACAAAATTGCTCCCTGACTCATCACATAAATACAGTCACCTCCACATGCAGATTTCACATTGAAATTCACATGCAAACATTTAAGACAAGATAATATATCATCAGTTTTCTGGCCCACATGAAACTGCTGCTTTGATTGCACCTGACCACTCATTGGTCTGAAATTTAGTGTCATTTATGACAAGGTAGAAGACAATGAGTTTTTTCGGTACTGGTTGCATTAAAAAAAAGTTAATGGAATTTAAATCAAACTAAAACAATTGTTCTTTATAAAAAATCTTTGGATAATTTTATCTGACAGTTAAGTACTGTAAAGGGTTGTTAACCGTGTTTCAACTAAAACTTTTTTACAAGTGTGTATAAAAGTAAACCACCCTTCAGGCTGTCAAAATACGAATCACTTCAGATAAATTAAGAACTTGTAGCACTGTAATAAAACACTAATTTAAATTACAACTACCCACCATTTGGAGTTATCTAAGCATTTCATAGCCATTGATGTGTTTTTCTATACATTAACCTATGCATACTTAACATATTTACCCTCATAAATATCAAATGCTAATTATTTAAGCTGTCAGTAAGTAAAGCTTGCTTCAGCCTTACTCTTCTACAGAAATCAGTTCCATACTGTACAGGACCAGTTAGCGCTTGCTGTTAAACAGAAAAAGGCATTTTGTTTGCTATGGGCAATTTCAGTTTCCTGCTGCCTGTACTTATATTCCACATAGCTCTCCCTCAAAAATCTTTGTGACATTTCAGCCAATAGTTTGTAAAATTTCTTTTGCTTAAGTTTATTTATGCTGAACAACTAACTATGAAGGTGTCAAGGAGTAAGAAAAAAACCCAAAACAACCAAACAAACCTCGAAGAGGAGGGAGAAAAGGAGACTGTAGTGGTTTGAATTTTGTTTTCCCCCAGAGGCTAGAAAAGTGGTAGACCCCAAGGGGTGGAAAACCCTGGAAGTTTTGAAGTTCTGCCCAATGGGCACTCCTGCAAAAATGTCAACATCCCACAAGCTCACCAGAAGAGATGAGTTGTAGTTTGGTTGTTGAGGAGAGGTGGCCATGTTGTGAGCCACAAGGAAGGGGCTCGGAGCCCCTTGGGCCCTCTGGTCATTTCAAAAGCAAACTTACTCCACACTTCAACAGTAAACTGAATTGTCCCACTGGCCAACAGTACAAAAAGAGAGGAGTTTCAACCTTTAATTTACTGAGAACTGTTTAAAGAAAATCCATCTTTGTTGTAAACTCATATGAAAGACAAAGGTTGCAAAAAGAAGGTGAAAATATATGAAGAAGTTTTCAACGTTATTGATGGCGACTGGCCTGAAAGTGTTCAGATCTCTTTTAAAAATTGAGATGCAATTTGAAGATAATACAAACTTCTTAAGCAAGATAATTCTTCAGAGGTTCTTTTTAATTTAGCACAACAGGTGATTTTACCTTCCACACAATTCATTATTTTAAAGCAAGACAGATAAAAACATCAGCTACTTCCTTCATAGCACAACCTTTTAACTTCCAGATATGCCAAAACAAAATTGTTCTCATTGCAAAATAACTTTTCCATCTTTATCAAAAAAATCTCAAGAAAAGAGTTTATAATCTTCTTCACTCCCCATGCATTAGTGAAGATTATAATTTGTGAAGTTCTACAAAAGCAAAAAGTTTAGTCCAAAGAGCTCAGTTTTCTGTCTCTACTGGAAATACCACAGAATTTTATAGTAAAATTTTAACTATTTTTAGCATCCCTGTGTCTAAGTCCTCTGAAGGGAGAACAAAATAAGCACCAAACGTGAGCACATGTGAGCTTCTCTGGTGTGTGACTCCTGGGGTAATACAGTTCTGTTAACAGTCAATTAATTTAACAAAAAGTGTTTGAGAGCAGAGTTTAGACAGCCTGGAGTAGGACTATGGATTACTTTGGTGAACTGGTTTTTGGTTTGGTTTGTTTTTTTCCCATATCCCCAAAAAATCGAAACCAAACAAATTCCCACCTCCTTTTCTATAGTTTGAAATAAAACATGCCTGGACAACAGGTCATCCACCTTAAAGTCTTCATTTTGTATTTGGTGACTGTTGTGCCACCTGCTGTACCTTTCAGTTACATAACCCAGTATTTATTGGTGCTGCAGCTGGCCAAGGTCTGAACTCTGCAGAACTATCATGAAAGGTGTGGTCAGGGAGAGAACGACAAGATTTGCCAACTGAGCACTGTGGTCTGTCGAACCTTTGCCATGGGCTAAGACATGTTAAGTACAGGAGAAACATATGCTCATATATATTCATATACATTGTTTTGTCAAGGCTTTGCAGAGAGCACATGGCAGCTGAAGGTCTCACAGAGTACCATGTGATTAAGATATGGCAGAAAGACAGAAGAATGTAGCTTTACATTACAATAATAATAATAAAAAAATAATCAGGAAATATTAGGTTCTAAAGGTAGCTTGCAGTTTAGTGTTGACAATGAAGAATAGTTTAAGACTTATGATATTCTCATTTATTCTCGTCTCAGCTCTACACAGTGTCTTATCGCTTTAAGGAAGACCTTTCCCTACTAAATCACATTATTTCTATTACTTGGGGAATTACAATATTTGTACAGTTTATATGCATGGAATACAATGGGATTTGCATAATATGGATGGCATTAGTGTTTTGATTAGCAGAACCCACCTGTACAACTTCTCAAGTATTAGTTCCTGGTTATTCTTTTAACCCAAGCATTTCCATCTCACATGTTAGAGCTCCCAGTGAACAGCTAAGTTTTATCTGGGCTACAGTGACAGAAATTACCACTGCTTAAGCCTCTGTTAATCCCAGAAAGCCAGTGTGTGAGGACATGAGATCATCATGACTCACAGGAGACACAGCGTTTTGTCAATTCTGCTGCCAAGACAGAAACATCACAGACGTGGTGCTTTACATGCTCCTCAACTGGTTAAGCAGAGAAGGAAATAAGAGATTAAAAGCTTGTTTTTCCTGAACGTTGCACAGAGAGCAATGCTGTGTACTCTCATGACAGAGACATCCCTTTATACCCTAGTGCCTTAAAATCCTGAATGAACTTGTCAATGAGATAATGTATTTTTGCACATATGAGAAGTCCCCAGACAACAATTTTTTTCTGTAAACATCCTTATCTTGTGGAGAATGGACTTCCACTACTTCAATGCCCCAGCTGTCCAAGCTGGCTGTGGTGGTAAGGACAACAGAGCAGCCTCAATCCTAACTCTCCCTTTTTGGTACCTAAAGACACTACAGCTAAAGGAAACTCTTTACCAGCACTGTGGTATTTGGGCTCCCCATTTCTGGCAGGCAATTCAGGGCTTATGTTGGAGAAAAGTAATATAAACAGTTATATTTCAGAGGAAAGACACAAGTTTCACTGAGTAGTGCTCACATTTGGTGCACAGGAAGGGGGCTCAATTATGCAAAACTCTGCTCATCCTCTCAAAGACTCTGCAGAGTTTGAACTCTGACAACTGACAGTGTTTAGAAGATTTAAAAATCCTTTCACACAGATTCCTAGGGAGAGGTAGTATGCTGTTTTATGTGTGGATATAGCTGTAAAAGTAAAATAGGCTATCTCCTAAGAATACAAACCCCACTTTATAGCCCAGAACACAGGTTCTGAAGATCAGCATTTGTAAAACTCCTGAAAACAAAACAAAAACCAAGCAGTACTCCTCAAATTTCCCAAAGCAGTAAAGGTTTCAGTTTCTGCTTATTTTGTCCTGTTAATCCAAAACAGTTGGAAGAACTAAACCTGATAGTAACTAAACCGACAGCTACCCAAGGCAAAAAAAAAAAAAAAAATAAAAAAATTCTATAATGTTATATAAATTACAGCATGAATCTCCCTCCTCAGGAATTCTTGTTGCCAGGTTTTGACAGATCAATTTATAACAGCTTTTGGTGTTATAGATTGGATAAGAAAAGCAAATACTATCTTATACCTGTAAGCTAGCAAAATAGTTTTGCATATTTACGTTGGTTTGTTATAGTGCAACAATCAGCAGAGCTTTGTATCTCTGAACTACCTCCCTCTCTATGGCAATCTTAGTAAAATAAATAATTTTGATATCAGTATGAAACCCTGATGTGCCTCTATAGACACAGAACTACACAAAAAGCATTTGCACAGGTACAAAACCTGCCCACCCCTGGTTCTGACCTCAGCCATCCTGAGACTCCTGGGGGCCAGGAGGAACAGACAGGGACCTCTGCCAAACACTGCTTTCCAAGCAAGGCATTCAAGTCTGCCATTGCACCAGGCAGCCAAGGTTATAACAGAACATTTAGGACAAAGCCAATTGTCTTACCTACTTTGTTACAAGCTGATTGATTTATTAATCACTAACATCTTTAAATGGAGAAGAAAACATCATCTCTGTGGCAAAACCAGAGGAATTTATCTTATAAGGCTATAAATCTATGACAATATTTAAATAATGTTATGATTGTCTTCCTATGAAACTATTATTAGGTTAATATTATGATTTCACTTTGTCAGTTCAACAAAATTACATATTGGTACCTTGTTTTTCCACAGCAGCTTACCCTGCTGTGTTTATTTTGCTTGGAAACTGGATTTCAATTTCTAAATAAGTGTGCAAGTTGGAAAGAATGAATTCCATTAAGTAATCTTTTATAAATAAACAAAAGGGATCACAAAAGAGTATTTTTCTGATGTCTTGAGAATTTATGAAGTTGCAGTAAGCTCTTCAAAAGACAGAGAGAAAATATTATCTCAGTGGAGTTTGATGCTAAAAATGGAAAAAGGAAACTTTAAATCCCTTCCTTCAATGCATTAAAATTAATACTTATTTTTCTGGTCCAGACATCAGATAGTCACAACAGAATTACAATTTCCTGCACTAAGTCTATGTGTAAAACAGAAAATTCAGGTGTTCCTGTTTTCCAGTGAAGAGATACATGCCTTCTAAAATGGATACCTTACACAGTACCTGTGTTTTCCTTATGGTATATTTGTGTTTACATGGTGAATAACCATTAACTGATAGGTTTAGTATTCTCTCTAGTTTTCTTCTGGAAATATTATTTAACACTCTGCTAGGAAAAAAAGAAACACCTTTAGGTGACACGATTTTGTCATAAAGAGGCAATTTCTTAATCCTTTTCATTCTGAGTAAGTAATTTCATTTAAAGCCCTTTGAACAGTTATACTTAGGAATATCAACTAAAGATCAGAAGTCCATAAATCAGATCATGTGTTTTTGCTCCAAAATTTCATTTTCTTTGTAGGACCAGAACCTGCCACTTGCATTTCCACCAAGGATGTAACTTGCATTATGAGCAGTCTTCTGCATGTCATTAGTCTTACTTGCTTGATAGGGTAAGAAAACAAGTATATGACAAAGTAGATTTAAAATTTTTAGAATGAGAAATTCTGTTTGTAATTGCTTTTACAAGAAAACCATCCCAGGAACACCAGCTCCTGATTCCAAAACAAGGGACACCACTTTGCAAGCCCTGTAGCTCAATACTTAAGACAAAGTACCAATAAATCTTTTTAGTTCCATTAAAATACCTCTGCACTCAATTCCTCGCTGTATTAAAATCACTTTAGAAGGCAGTTGTTTAGCTTGTCATTGTGTCTACTGATCATATTTCTTTCTCTGTTCAAGAAGATGACAAGTAGCATTAAAATACTGTTACATGGGGAGGTTATAGAACATACCACAGATGTTATTGAGTAAAGAATGCAAAAGAGGACTGAGAGAAAGAAATGCATCCTACTCAGTAGACTCATAACTCAACTCCACTGGATTCTTGTTTTTACTTGTAAAAAAATTTATGATGTTTCTATGCCTTAACTGACTTTTTTAATATCCAACTAATTTTTTTTCTTGTTCTTCATGGTTTGCTGCTTTACAGCATATATCTACCAGGGTAGCACCAGAAAGGAGCACATCCTGAACTCTCCTACCTACGTGCTACCAGCAAGACTATTTCTCCAGCACTAGTCCATTCAGAAATTCAAAACACAGAAGGTGCAGCTGAATATACAATCAGGCATAATTTAGTAAGAATTTTCTCTATAAAACTAGTATAAAATAATAAGTTTATTAAAATGTATTTTGAAGTTCTTGAATGACACTTAGGGAGATTTAATACACAAAGATTTAATTATCTATTTTAATACACTCAGCAAAAGGAAGAAGGGTTACATTAAACACAGCACTTCAGTCAGCGTGGGGCAAACCCCTCCAGCACAGTGACGGTTCAACTGTGCCTGGCAGCTTCCCAGCCAGCTGGGCATAACCCCACCACCACAACTATGCAAACAGATTTGGGTAGGTAAGAGTCTCTTTTCCAAGATAATTAGAACTCACAGAAACCACCTAACATTAATAAGGAAACAAACGCATGTTAAAGAATAGACATATTGAGGCCAAATTTGCCCAGAGCACCAACAAATGCCATGAGCACACACCAAAGAAAGACAATCTGTGGCATTTGAAAGACAAAGAATCACTCTGAGATGTTCAGTTTGCTGGCAGCTAAAAAGCCTGCTAAAAACCAGAGAAGTGCAAGGTGTAAAGGGTTTCAGTTTTGTCAGAGCTGATTTTCCACATGGAGGCTGGCTGGGTTACAGAAACCAGCTCAGCTGACAGCATAGTTCAAGTGTGAATTAAGATAAGACATCAAAAAATTTACTAGTTATTAAGAAGCTACTCAGACATGATAAATAGATCCTTGCTACTAAAATTTGGTCATGCTTTTAAAGAACCTCTTACAATTGTCAGGGTGGAAGAAAACAAAGACTGAAAGTTATCAGTATGGGAAAATGAGGATTCAAAGCAAATAGAGCTGAAAGAAGAAATATACTAAGGTCAATTGCCATATAATCCTAGTATTATAAAATACATGAACTGGATCTGGACTTGAAACAAAGTTCAGAGTTAAGAACAGAGCCTTGCCTCAAACCAAACTGGTAGCTAGCATTCTTTCCCAACATATTTTTATGCCACCTCTTGCAGAACTCATTGTTGTTTACGAACCTTCTTACTTGCTACGTATTACATATATACAGTTATCAATTGGTAATGTACCCTAAAGTGTCATTATTGCTGATAAAGTTACTTTAAAACTTCTAATAAAATTTTAATTTGTCTTGTGTTTATATATGAAAATGTAATTTGGAGGCGACTGAGTTTCCTGAGGATATTTTCCATTACATTTCCTTTCTCCACTCTATCAAGCCGTATTACTTCAACGTAGGCACATCTATTAATTAACACTCAAAAAAGTTCACAGTAACCATATGCCTAAATGAATGCTTTCATTTGGAAGTGGTCTTGTCTCAGCTCAAGGCAAGTCCTTGGTGAGCATGGTTTATTTTTGTATCCTTCATTAAGAGGGCTCTGGTTCAGAGATATCCTTGTCTGGACAGACTCTGACTCATTGGAAATGTCACTACAGACAGGTAGAGGCCCCAGGCAGAGATCAAGGTCCTGTTATCTTCAGCATTTCATAATCACACACTAAGGCATCACTACTCTTCCAAGAAACAGAAAAAGATATCTTCAGGAATGAAAGGGCACAACAGGTAGATGAAGTGAGGAAAGAGGAGGTGGAGAAGAAAGGTTGTCAAAGTAGCAGGAAAATAATTTCCCACTTAGATTGAAGTTGTGCAAAATTGAAGTTGACAACTGTTTCAGACTTTTTGACTTAGCTAATTTATTTAGTTGCTCAGTCAATTCCCTTTCCTCCTGCTCATTTTGGGGAAAAGGAAGCATGTGGTATTTGCCCCTTTCCCAATCATTTTGATGCATTTATAACCCCCCCCCCCCATGTTCTATTTCTAGAGGTATTAAGACCCAGTAAAATGTTCAGGTTCCTTCCTACACAGACTCTCTCTCCTCCAAACACTCTTCTGCCTCTATGTTCCTCAGAATCCTAAAGGTACCTTTCTAAACAGATTCTCTTTTGGTAGTTTTAAACCAATCTGAGGCCAAATTGCTGGGAGAAAAAAAGAATGCTATCCCTTCCCCACCCCTCCTTTTGCACCTCATTGTTGCTGAATCAGCAAACTGATCCCAGTCAGTGCATACCATGTGAAAGCTGCTGCCAATGCAAGAGTGGTGGGAGAGCCTCTGGAAACAAGTGTCTGACTATCTCTTTTCAGTAGAACAACATTGGCCTAGATCCCTTCAAGCCAGCCATTGAAGTATATCCTGGTCCTTTCTCTTCCTTGGTTCTTAATATCAGGGTTTCAGACCATCCCTGCGTAAATGCCCTTATGTTGATTGACTTTTTCTCCTCTCTCATTCCTTACAGGACAGGGCTTCACTGTCAGTTCTGTTTTGTCCACAAGCTCTCTGCATGTTATTCTTTAGTTCTTGCAGTACTGTTGCCCCTCAAGCCGTAGGACAACCAGGGCAGTAGGCAAACTGTCATTAATGAGCATATAATGAAAGGTAGGGAGACAATTTGATTGTTGCAATACTGAAAAGAAGCCAAAGAAAGCAAGGTGAACAGAAACTGGGAGTACTGGCAGCACAACAAGTTCAGAAAGTGGTTTTAGCAGCAGAACAGACAACAGGCATAATCAAGAATAACTCTGCAGGTGTTGGTGGCCACCTGAAAGATGTTTAAGCAATGGATATGTGAAACAGTGAAACAATGGAGTTAAGCAATGGAGATGTGAAACACCATGGAGTATTCAGGTCATGGAAATGTTGTGCAGGAAAGCACTGGTGGGGCAAGGACACATGGGGCCACAGACAATATGAAAGGGACAGAACAAAGGTTTATTGCTATCCACAGTACAAGACAGACAGAGGGAAGTTACATGGAAGAAGGGAGAAGAAAATCCGGAGTTTAACCCATACTGTGGTTAAGTTGACAGGAACACAGTGATTGATTGTGGTCTTCATCTAACAAGTATCTGGGACAGCCTGTTATAATGAGTTCTGAACTGTCTTTGCCAAGGGGAAAGTCTCTTCTCCTGCTTCAACCCTTCACGATTGCCTTCAGTAAGCAGAACAACCACCCCTCTGCTCAGGATAACAGACCTGCCTTCATTAGGTAAAATTCATACCACAGCATCCTGCTTCCTGGCTGCACAATCCCCTTCATCCTGATTAAAGTGCAGTCTTGCTGGAGAAAGCAGCTGCCAAACCTATTTTTGTCTCAGTCAAGCACAGCTCCAAGTATCATTACCACATGGGGTTACCATTTCCTATTCCACAAGTTTCTGGAACAACGTTTTTCAGGTCAAAACATTGTTTCACTAAAATCAAATAACTTCCTCCAAATCTTTATGCTTGCTATATGATAGAAGACATACAAAATTGAAAGCCTGCTTAATATTTTACAGCATAAAGCTCTATTTCAAGAAGGCAAAGGAAAAATGCTTACCAAAACTTCAGGTCTTTTGCCTTATTTGCAGTTACAGGTGGTCTGGTTTTGCTAGCACAATACCTCTTTATGATTATTAAAAATATTAACTTATGTCAATTCATATTTTTTTAATCAATGGCCATGTATTTAGAACAATTACCTCTGAATCCTGTCCCCTGCCTGTGAAAAAGGCCATTTTTCTGTTCAGTAAAAAACATGTCAGTCTCCACTTAAAATATCAGACTTGGTATCTATCAGCTTGTGAGGCAGCAAAGCTGCTGGTAGTCTCTACTAACAAAATACAGTCACTTTAGTAAGTGAGAGTCTACCAATTTTTTTTTTTCAAAGTCTTTGTGTGTGGTAGAAGAAAGTTTAATTCTGCACAGCTGAATCAGGAATGGTACCAAAGACCTCACATGTTATCACCAATGAATTAGTCATGGGTTTTATTTGAAAATATGATTTACAGTTTTCTCTCTTTTATGATAGAAACAGTCAAGTATCTATGTTAATTGTGGTAGATTCTCCATTACCTCCAGTTATTAAGTTAAAGATAGAGTTTACTTCAAGCTAGAACTTGAACCTGCAAAGGGCCTTATATGTTATTAATGATCTTGCTGGAGCTACTCTTTGCTATCAAGTCTTGTCACCATTGCTTGTCAGAAAAGATAATAGTTTCTATTTTCCACTAGCTGACAAAACATGCCAAGTTTATCTCTGTGTATTCCAAATGAAAACTAAGATTTACAGCTAGCAAAAACTGAGACAATGTGCTCTCTAATACTGCATCTCCCGGTGTTTCTGAATAGCCAATTTTTGTCAATTCTGTAAAATGAAATGTATGGCACAGTTGACAGCTTCGGTGAAAACACTATTCTAGGATGTTGCATATATGTTAGTGAATGTTTCTGTAAGTTATATATTCTTCATAAGATTAATGCCACAGTAACAAATTTACAGTCATCACAAATAGAAACTGAAGTGACCTTCTCTACTACTGCTGTTAAGATTTAGAAATCCTCAGAAAAGGAATGTAAGAAACCATAAACCAGGAACCACCAACAGGTGGTATATTCAAATGTACACCACTTCAGTAAAGAAAAAGATAATATTGCATTGAGTTCTGTGCATTGCTGTTACTACTAACTGATGATACAAATTATAGGATCAGAGATCAGTCTTCTGTTTTGAGGTCCAGTGAAAACAAGTAGAAGCATGGAGGGAACTGACTCACCCAGTGAGGACACCCAGTGTCTGTTACCACCTCTAGAGCAAGATTTTAATTAGTATTGAAATGTATTACATTTAACCATGTATTTCCTCTAGAGCACCTATAGCACAAATCAATTACTTTATCATAGCAATTGTTTAAAAAAATAGTTTGAAATATGAAATCATAACTTATTTTGTTTGAAATCGTGACTTAGTTTGTTGCATTCACAGCCCTAAAGAAACATAGGCCAAAAACTTCTTTAAAGTGGCCAAAAGCATAGGAGAAACAGGATTGTTAACTACAGACATATATTTCAGGCTAGAAAAATATTTTTTTAGGTCAAAGGATGACACCTACTACTATAGCTACTCAAATCGTTTCATTTTAATGTCCTTTTTACCTACCTGACCATCCCAAATGTAAAAGATTGTTGCCTATACTGCAGTCTGCTGTGCCCAATTATTTTTCCTTCTGAAGTTTGTGCCCAAACAGCTTGACTGATTAAATAGTAAGAAGTAATGAAGAGAAGAGACAGTCTACTTCTTTTTTCTTGACACCCAAGCAGTGAAGAGATGGAAAAAGAAGGGCAGGGAAGGACAATAGTCAAGCACAGAAAAAAACCCCCAAGAAATAGAGTGAGAAAAGATATCAGAGCAGTTTGGTAGAGAGACAAGTCTGGAGAGAATGACATGTGCCATGAGAAAATACAGATGTGTTCACAAAGGGCATAGGAAAAAGTCATAGAAAAAGAGCACAGATAGGTACTGGAGGCTGAAGGCACAGTAAGGAACGTAAGCAATTGAGGAAGTTACACTGGCAAAAGCAGAAATCCTATTGAAGGATCCTACTGCTACACAACTGCAAATTAGACCAGGAATGTCACCTCTCACTACTCCTTTCTCGCAAAACCAAAAGCACATTTCATCTTTTCTTAGTATCCCATTCTCATAATTGAGTTACTCCATTAGCCCAAATTGCAAAGGTCTGCACTGCAAACCTTGGTACTGACTTCTTCCTAGAACTGATTCCTTCGTGTGTAGAAGTTCTTAAAAGTTACTAACTTCAGAAGCTCTATCCAAGAGCATACCAACCTAGCATGTTTTTCAAGAGTCAACATCTGGCAGGATAACATTGCTTGCACAATTGTTACCATACTCTTAATCCCGCGATTACCTGCACTGCATGCCAGGCAGAGGCAAGCCATAGCTGCAAAGCTAGGCTTGTGTGTATGCCCAAGCTGCATGTCAGCACCATGCTGACAGTGCTGCCTCTATTACAGGGTTTATTTGGTCCCAGCTTGTTTTCCAGTACCCACCAGGAACAGACCCCTAAGCATTGAAACACCTGTAACTTCCTTTGACAGCCCTTTAATCTTTAACAGCCATTCATGTTTTCTGTGCACCAACTACACCTACAGACACCAAGTAACAGCAATACCTACAGAGTGACTTGCAGAAGTGACAAGTAGTCATGCACTCACCTTATGATTCAAAAAAGTTTCCTAACATATCAAGTACTTAAAAAATAAAATTCACTGAGCTCTGTGTTAGATAAGTTTATAGTATTAACCCTGCATCTCATAGCCTTATGTCTAAAATGTATTTATATCTAACAACAGATATTATTCTCTCTCATACACACACTGTCTCCCATAATAGACCCAATTTAAGGATGAATTCATTAATACTTGTCACAATACCACAATTGATGACAGTGCCATACGCAGGTCTAGGCATACATTAACACGTGTGTGGTTTTTTATGCTAGGGCTGGAATAGCAAGTAGTTAATAATGCATGTGACCACACACTGAAAGATAGAGAAAAAATATCTTTCACAGGAAGTATTGAATAAGGCAGAAGTTAGAGGAGGAAAAGAAAGAATTAAAAAAGGGAAAGAATGATCACACCACGTACTAACATATCAAGTTAGGGTTTCATAACCCTGTTGAACTCTGAAATTTTTTAACTTTTGTGCATTTCACACTGTAGTCTTAATAGCATTTTAAGAAGAGGATTAGTAACTTGCTATTAAGTTGTCATGTAGCATTTAATAGTCTGTAAAAATACCATATAGGAAATCTACTACCTAGAAAATTGATAGTCTTTTAGCATTGGTGTTATCTTGTTTCACCTAAGTACTGGGAGAACACTTAATGTGTGAAGTGGCACAATTTCAATATTTTTCACAAGGACCATTATACCAGATGAATTGCTTTCCTATTATTAAGACTATTGCAGCATTTCCTACTGATAAAGTTTAAGATAAAGAAAAATCTACTTTAAAAGCACTGATTGCAATGAAATTACAACATGAGAACAAGGCTGTAAGTGTAATGTACACATTTGAAGGTATTTAGCGAAGCATTATTAAATATGTGTTACTAAAACTAAAATCTTGGGCAAAACCATCACTTGATGTCCACCCTCAATGTTCTTCTCATTTTAACATGAGCTTCTCCAAAACATGTAGGTACTAGATACTACTGTCCAGAGATTTATTCTGCCAGAAGAGAGGAAGCAATGAATAGCTGCATCATAACAAGCTCATAAAAGTGCCCTGTACTGACAGAAAACTCATTTCCAGTATCCCACAAATAATTCAAGTTATGAAATCATTTATTATTTCTGCTGCAAGCAGGAAGCATGCTAAATTCATTTATAGTAGAATGGGAAGAGGCATGCCCTAAGCAATATTTAAGTGCAATTAAATAATATTTCAGTAATAAATTGCATACCATTGTAAACCCAGTACTTTATATAAATATCATTGATGACAGTAAGTTAGAATGCATTTATGTTTTATTTATTTTAGAGCAGGGAATATGTAATCATTCTAGGACATTTTCTCTGTTGAAGTCAAGGGTAAAATCAAAGAACCCAATGTGAACAGCAGCTTTTCTGGTTTTACTTATTAAACTCAGGCTCTGTTATTTTTAGTTCTCAAGACACTGCTTGAGACTAGAGCATATGTTACTGATTCTCTTCTAAGCTATAATATTTTAGCCCAGATGTGTTTGAGTACACACATAGCAAAGATTTTTAAAGGATTTGATGCAATCATCTCTAGTTTTATACATAGATGGATAGCAGGGTTAAGTACCAAAAACACTCAGAAAAGATTCTTCCAGAAATCAGTGAAGAGGTTAAATCAGTGACTGGTGACCAGGGAGCAAGTGCCATCAAGAACAGATGCCATTTCCATCTCTTTAAAAACTTCAGCCCTGGAGAAGAGCTTGAGTGAAAACATACAGTAGAGATGAGTTGGAGAAAGCTCACAGAGGTGGAAGATGCTATGGTAGAGAAAAGGCAGTTGTCAGTCTCCTGAACCTAAAACCTGTTACTCCACAGACTGACTTTGCAAACCATGAGGAAGCATTGGAAGTAGAAATTTTGACACTGTTGTCCAGCTTAAGTAGTTGCTCTTGTAACTCAGATCATGTAGAATTTGAAATGGAGATGCTACTTCTGTCAATTAGTTACTGTCTAAAGAGAGAGAACTTGAAATGAAATTACCTGACATGAGAGACAGCTCTTGGGAAATCCAGCACTACTGATAGCACTTAGACTCACATCTGCAGTAGTTTGTAACAGTTTGAGTTTTGAAAGGGAACCTTTGAGAGTTGAGTAAATGCTAAGGCAAATGGATAGACTAAAAAGTTGATAGAGCAAAGAAGCATTAAATTATTCAACAGCTACATCCTACATACTTCCACAGTGCAGTGCAATATAATCCTGATTTAGTTGTGTTCCCATGAGTTGCCTCTGAATATATTCTGAAATTTATAAATATGCTATGAAACACATCATTTTCAAGAAGTTAAGAACTAGAAGCTGGCAACAATTGTGTATCTTGGGTCAACAGCCTCTTTAGATCAAGAAGATCCCAGTCTAGACTCTCACCCCTCCAGTCCTCCTGGCTCACAGTGTTAGTTGGACAAAAGCCCATGAAGTGACTCTATTTTCTAATGAACAATTCACACTATGTTTTATGTAGGAAGATCTAGGAGTGTTTAGGGTCTTAGACTTTGTAGTCTGAAAGTTACCTCTCCACGATAAGCTTTAGATAACAGGAGAGAGAGCATTTGAGGCTGTGAGTGCAGACATAGCTTTAACAGTGGTTTATTTAATGCCCAGAGCAGTGAGATAACTCATCCATCAGCAGAGATAAGGGGTGTGGGCAAGAACATATGCTCTATCATCTCAAATAGATGATCAACTTGCTTTTTCATTTCCCACCACGCTACTAGCAGTCATGTTTTCTCAGGCAGAGTGTGGCTCAAAGCTCTCAAGGAAGCAATTTTATCCACTTTTCCCTGAAAGGGCCAGTGCCTTAAAGGCATAATTAAGTCCTAAATACATAATAGTTAGTGACATTTAGTGAAGCATGTCATCTCTGGCAAACTGCCATTGTAGAAGAAATAGCAAACAGAAATGTATTTGCATTGTTTTCAGTTGGCTTGTAATTTTTTTCTAACTGTATTGTCAGCAAATGCAGAAGAAAGTATTAGATGAAATAAGCTGGTTTAACAGACTGAACTAATTATATTGATGCAGTGAAAAGAACTAATACATTTTTTAGAAGGCAGTATAAATAATCTCTTTAAAGCTACACAAAAGGCTTTATTTCTGCTATCAACACTTGTATTCCTTGCACTGCTCATGAGTACAGAGCTTGACAAATAAAACAATCATTACAAATTCAGAAGACCACTAATGTCCTGCTCAGCTTTGGATAAAGCAGATCTTTCCTCAGCCCTGCCTGGCCTTGCACATGCTTTCCTCTTAACAAGTTCACTGTAAAGAATCAATGTTTCAATGCTCCTTAAAACAGCAACAGAAAGTCATTACTGGGCAAGAATGGTCAAAAGAAACGTGAACACCTTGGCCTGCAGAATCCTCACTTCCATGTTACACCACAGCAATTTACAAGAATTCTTGGTTATAATCTCCCACAGCAAGAGGAGAAAACCTAATCTCAGAAAATAGAATACTGAAAGCAGAACGTGTTGAAGCATAACTTTTTAATTTAAATGTCTCAAATTCAAAGCCAGTAAAGGAGAGCAAGGAAACTGTCAAAAAGACATCATATTAAACCAGGAAATTCTGTTCAGGTATTCCTTACTAGAGATTACATGAATAATCAACTTCCCTGCTTCCACACCTCCATCTCCGTTTTCAAATTAAATCTAAGAGTCATTAATGAAATAATTTCCAGCTAAACACCCTGGGTCATCCCTAACTCTTTAAGTCAAGTCTTTCCACACCCAAGAGCCTGCCTGGTGAAGAAAAGTTATTTGTGTGTCCTACCAAAGTAATTAAGTCCCAGGGACTACCTATAGTGGTTTCAATATTACTGCCTGAGCCTCAGTCCTACCCCTCTTTAATTGCTGGAGAACACAGTTAAAATGCTGGATTTAGTAATGGATAGCCTACAGCATGGGCTGTATTGCTTTCTGCTAACTTTACTGAGACAAAAATAACCTTCAGTAAAGGTGGGGAGCAACATCATAAAATTGACAAAGTAACATTCAGAGCTCCTCTGTTACTAGAAGAGTCCTGTGCATTTAGTAATGAGAATATCTTGTTACTAAATGCAAATATTGCCAAGAATTTTAAGTAATAAACATCTTTGGAAGAACAGAAAAACAGTATTACATCTCAGTGACTGCAACATCCAGCCTTATTGTGCAAAATATCCTCTGCAATATCAAGTTTAGATGAACTGAGCTTATGTGAATGTAAAGTTGTGCCTAATTTTACAACCCAAGGAAATCCACCATTAAGCCATAGCCACACCTCTGCCACATTTTGCAGGATGAGGGCAATCTCTTGGCTCCAGAAGCCAGGCTGGAGAGGCCAAACATATTAGCACTGCAACTTTGCAACTGTATTTGTTGTGCAGTTTGCAGATTTTGTTTGTTCTTTTCCCTTTCAGCATGTGATTATTTAGGGTCTCAAAAATTGCACAAAATGTTTCACCAACAAAAATTATATTCTCTTTAGCAGGTTTTAAGGTCTGCATTTCACTTTTATTTATCAAAAAAGGACAGCAGTAACTGTTAAACTAAATTCAACTACTGCAATCCAGACAGAGGTACTGGATCTTAAGACACTGTCTTTCAGGATTCTGGTTCACCTATCATGGTCAAACACTGGTAGTAGTATGAGGCTCAGTGCTAGTCTGACTTCACTGCTTCTTTTTATATTAAATATAAAACCAGAATAATGTAAAAAAAAAAAAAAAAAAAGATTGAACTCATTTTTTCAGCAGTATGTGTGCTGGCTTAATCATTGAGATATCATTTTCACCTAAGAATTAAGATTAAGCAGGCAGTCCCAATACAAAACTAAAAAGCAAAGAAGATCCCTATAGCACAACTAACAAGTACAATTCTTTTACCTGTAACAAGATGAAAATCATGAATATTTTTCTTTGGAGGATTGTTGTAGGATTTTTACATATTTAAAAAAATCTCTTCTTTCAAGCAGGCTTTACTTTTGAGATCTGGTCTAAAAATGCTTAAATTTGCTCTACCAAAGTAATGACATTTTTATTACAGTATCTGCCACTGTTCCTCTCAAATGAGTAGTTTGAGTGTTGAGACACACCTTCATGGTCTGAAAGTGACCAAAAAACAGAAGAAATTGAGAGAAGTAGTCCAGTTCTTAAAAACATTTTCACTATTCATCACACCTGCAAGAGAGCTTAAAATAACTAAATATTTAACACTGCATTTGATGCTGCAGGCAGCAGCTAATTTGCAGCAAAACCAAATTTCAGCACTAACTATGCAGTTATTGACATTCATATCATCAGTGAAACAGAAAGATTTCCTATAAGTGGTTAACTACCTTCCACAGCTCACACTGCAAATACAGAATATACACAGGCAAATGCTGCCTATCCATCTGGATGTAAAAATCAATGAGGAGCCATTATGATAAACAAAGATATTTATGTTGCCATATCAAAAAAGGCTATAGGAGATAAAGTTCTGGACTGAGCATTTGGAAGAAGTTTGTTTTAGCTCTATAGGTATTTTTACAGCATCCTCAGATTTGCACAGGTGGGGGCTTGCCATGGCTCAGCAGCCCATGCTTCCACCTCTGCCAGTGAAAGAGGGACTGACACTGCCCAAGGTCGACATCTAATGCTGCAACCAACCTCACAGTCTACCTTCAGATCCAAAGAATCAGCACTTTTGCTGTAGTAAAGGTACTTGGAAGATGCTATTTCAGTTGCAGAAAAGTGGG
This sequence comes from Manacus vitellinus, assembly GCF_001715985.3. NCBI lineage: Eukaryota > Metazoa > Chordata > Aves > Passeriformes > Pipridae > Manacus > Manacus vitellinus. The sequence continues at coordinate 11,838,817 of NW_021939471.1, read as the reverse complement.
GAAGGGGAACTGCTTGTGGAAGAGTACCTGAGTGATGATAACAAGGGTTGGAGTGGTTTTCCAGACCGTTTAATTGCTGAGCTGCGTAAAGCCACTGTAAATATAAAGTAGCCCAAATGCTCAAATTTTAGTTTTCCAGAAAGGAAAGATTTCTGACAGAAGCTTATTGGAATACTCACAGGGACACTTTCATGGCTTGCTAGCCTGTGTGCTACCAACACGCAACAAGCTCTCATTTCAGTGCAGTATTAATGCACCTGTGAGCATCATGAAGCATGGAAATCATTATTTCATTACTGGAGTGTTGTTCAAAACAGCATTTGGGAGTGTCTGAAAAACCTCGAGGGCTGTGGACCATAAGATGCACAAAAAGTCATGATTTACAAGTAAAACAAAATGCTGTTTAAAAATACCAGCTTAGCGACTGACATCTGATAACAGCTTTTTGCAACTACTATGTATTTTCAAAGAACGTTTGCTTTTAAATAAGATTGAAACTGCAGCATAAGTACAAAAAGTAAAGACTTACTGCGAGAACATGGTTTGTCATTTGTGCAAAATGTCTTCTGTGTCACAAAATGACAATGCTTTGGGTACAATAGGCTACTGGAATTTAAAGCTATAAAGTGACAGAAAAAAAACTTTGTGCCTGAGATAAATATCTAACTTCCTGCATTAAAGATCATCACAAAGCAGTAAACATAATTTTGAAATAAAGCACTTGCACAGGGCACAGAAATGAATGGATGCTAGAAGATGCTATAAGAAGCTTTAAGCAGCAGGTTTGAATCTAATTTTAAAATGTACTGTATCTTTTTGCAATTTAAGTGATCAAGCATATAATCTGTTTCTGATTTGAGGTGAAAAGCTCCTGCTGGGTAGTCTTGCAGCCTGCTCTCCAATGCAGCATGTAAAAAGGGGAGGAAACTAAACAGAACCCCTTGGTTTGACTGCTTCTGTTAGACATCTGTCCCCTTCCGGCAGGAGATCAAACAGAGAAAGTTTCAAATTTCATTTATGGTGTTTATCACTTTTCTCCTCTGCTTAGCAATCATAACTCACAAGACATACTGTTTTACTATATTCAGAGGAAACACATGAGCCTTGATTCTCTGCTCCAGCTGCAAGACCAGAATCCTAGTCAACCCCATCGAACAGTGACAGGTCTTTGCAAATCCTTCAATACTGCATGTAGTGCTCCCAGGCATTGCAGGAATGCTTCTGTGATATCTACTGAAAGGGAATGAATAACTTAAAAGGAAGAGATGGGAAAAACTGGGGCACAAAAGGGTCCTCCTTCAGCTATGGCGCTAAAGTCCAGGTAATAGATAACTCCAATAATGCTCCTGCATGACCCTGCTGCTGACCACAGATCCCACGAGACAATGTGGCAACACAGGGAGCGTTTCTTGCAAGAAAAGCAGCTCCCATACCCATCTCAGCAAGTGGTACATACACAATTAAAATTAAATTTACAACTGACTCACTGGATGTGCCCCACAAAACTTGGTGCTTGACCAAACAGGCCTCTGGACCTCACATCCAGCATTCCCATTCGGTTTTCCATGTGGCTGTGAGGGAGAGAGGGAAGCAGACACAGCTCAGAACTGACCCAACAGATGATGTTAATTCCTGTTTTGCTGCTGGTGTCTTTAATTCTAAGTTTTTCAGTGAAGGTTTAGGGAGTATTTTGCTATCTCTCTCTCTACTTTCTGACATTCTGGAGCCTCACAATTTCTCACTATAGAGACATCACTTAAATGAAATTACTTCAGTGAACCATCTATTTCATACACTGTTTAGATAGCAAGTTCTCTGGGAACAGCAGCTGTCTCTTATTCCATATTACTGTAGAGGCAGCACAAGAGGCCTCACACTTGCTGGATCATGAGTCATTACTGTTTTAATGTAGTAGTGAAACTATCTTCCATAGGAATTTCGCCACAAACATCAATTGAAAAAAGAACTAAGATATTACTGTTGAAAATGAAGGAAAAAAAAAAACCCAGACAGGAATTCCTGCTTTTCATGTGCAACTTACAAACTCAGTGGCAATTATTTTATTTATTACCTTTTGTACTATCCAGGATAGAGGAAATGCTGCTAAATTGCTTGTCAGGATTAGTGCATGCCAGTGATTTAGATACAGTGAATGCTGAAATTGGGTTTAGACACAGTGAATGCTGTGGCTGCGTTTGAGTCTTGTTTAATAGCTTTGATTATACAATTTGGCATTAATTTCTCTCTTGTTTTATGTATTTTGCCACACTTGACATTTACATCTGTGGCACTCAACTTCACACTTCAGTACAACTGAAAAAGTTACAGTGATGCTGAAAACATTGCTCTAACATCTTAATGGTTCAGTATATATATGCATTTTTCTTCCATCTTTGCTTGCAGCACTGCACAATTATCTCTGCAGTATTTATTGTTTCCAGTGACTCAAAGTGCTGGAATTATTAAATCTTGTTTTAACCTTATGCTTTTGTACTTCGAAGTACTTTCCTCCTTCCTGATGCAATCCAGAACTCAAAAGGTCAGCTATGCATATTATATTGCAAAGCTTCTGGTATTTCCTTCCTTTGAAGGTGTAGGTTAAAACAAAACAAAAACCTAAGCCATGATGACAGTTCAAATATAGAACTTTTCATTTACTTTCCCTTAGCTCACATGGCTTGCAAGACTGAAAAAGCACAGTGAACACCATTAAAATAAACAATTCAAAATCTTTAGAAGCAAGAGATAGACAGGCCAGCGTGCAGGTGCCACAAAATAAAGCATTCCATTGTATTTTGCTAACAGCAATCCTTCTTTGCCATATACACTCTTTAATCTTCACCTAGCATCCAGTCACAGTGCAAGCAATAAATAAAATTTGTCTGCCATACATTTGGGACTGAACAGCATTATGTACTCACATTACAATATACCAATATCAGTACTTTGAATTTTAGCTATAAAAGAGCAACAAAGCAGTAGGGAATTGAATCTTCAGAATAGTGAGCATGTACAAGCACTAACACATGACAGTATTTAAAGTTTCCATCATCTTCCTCCTCCCCCCCGCAAATCAATAATTTGATTATGGAATCACTTCCATTTTTTCAGGGCTCGTGCTCCATTGTTAGCTAGAGCACTATAAAAGACCAAGCTTCCAGGGAAAACCAAAATTCCGGTATAAGTCATGCTATGAGTTCAGAAACTGTCATGTAAAAACATCATTTTTAACTTATCACATTCAAAACTATTTTCTCTCCTCCTCAGGCTTAGGTAGCTGCCCCTGCCCAGGCAGCTTCAGCACCACACAGAACTGCAATGCATCACTAAGCTGCTGCAAACTCTCATGGTGCTCCTGCAGCTGGTGGGACAACCACAGTCAAGTCAGATAAGAGATGCACATAAGGAGGTTTATGACTCATTCCTTTAATAAATGCTTTGCAGGTTCACCTAAGCCTCCTGCCTCATCCCATGGGACAAAGGTGTGCCATCTACCTGTGACTATTTTGAAGCCAAGAGATTTGAGATAAAAATATCCCAGAAGGGCACCACATTGCTGGATCAGAGGATCAGCAGCAGGACAGACTTCTGAGAAGGAGAGTCGACCTTGTTTGCTGCACATGTCCAATACCATTACTCACAACTGACCTTAAAAAACCTGTCTCATTTCAAAATTTTAGAGTACATCTTCCTAATTTTCAGTGTTTTAAACACACATTTATATCAAAGCAACATTCTAGATGTTCCCCTGAATTCAATATCAAAACCTACTAAATTCATTGCCACCTGATCTGTTGTATTTGTTTTCAGATATTGCATACCTAAATCAACAGTTGTTGGCTCGTATAACCCCCTTTTGCATTTTTTTATATTCCATTGCACCTGCCACTTCTCAAGAGTGATTACTTGATTGTGAAGTAAAAGATGATTATTTAATACTCTAGCTAGGAGGAACAGAGTTACTTGGTCACAGATTAATAAGTACTCTGACTTTTACAGTTTGCAATTCAATTCATGTTAAACATGTTTTGTCATCTTCTGTAGTAAGGTCCTGAACTGTGGAAGGAAGATAGATTACTCTGAGAATTTGTTAATGCCTCTGGCATATTTTGATTCTTCCCTTATCCCCTTCAGTGGCCCTCTTAACATTTTCATCTTTTGAACTGTAGTAATTTCTTTTGCATTTGGGGTTTGTTTTTTTTTCTTTTCCCTGAAATAGATTATAAGGTCTCAATGTTATTATCCTCATATTTACAGGATGGGGACAGAAATACTCAAGGAAATTGGAAACATCTCCACCTTATTCCTGTCATAATTAATAATTTTCTGGTTTCTTCTGTATACCTTTGAATTATCAGAATAAGAACACTGGGTTTTTTGCTAGAGGATGAATTTTAAATAGGTCTGTTTCCTCCCACTGAACAGAAGTGAAAGCAGGAGCATCTGACAATTTAAGGTAACAGTTTCAAAAGTAATACAACCTCTAGAAGCACCTACTGCATATCCACACTCCCAAAATATTATCTGAAGCCATTCATTGAGAATTTAAAGCATCTCTAAATACCTTACAATCATCCAGGTGATGCTAGACAAAGGACTTAAGCTACCTTCAATGGGTTTTGCAGCTGGAGCCAAGGACTTCAACTATACATCCTCTTTAATTTTCAGAGACTTTATTGGCCATACGACATCAGTGACATAGGTTAACCTTCCTTAAAACATGAAAATTTTCATTCAGAAATTCCCCTGAGGCATTGAGATGCATTGGATTGCTTCTAGAAGCCATGACCCATACAGAGTCACAGCTACCAGCAGCCTGCAGCGCAGACATAGCTTTCCTTGCCCTTCTGGCCATTGGCTCCCTGGTTATGCAACACAGCTGGAAGGAAAAGTGAATTTTATCACATATATTTTCTTCTTCTTCCTTGTTTAAATACAGTAATGACCTGTTCAACCATTCAGTGGCTAACTTTTCATCATGTGCATTTGCAAGTTTCTGCAGATTGTCAGTCCACACCTGCAGTGTGCTTAGCTGTCCCTGAGGGCTTTGTCTGTGGTGAAGTATTTCAATGCTGCTGTTAAATAATGATATCCTTTTCCTCAACACAAACTAACATTTTTGTATGTAGGGTGAAGACTTTAATGCAAGTGCTTCACCAAGTAAATGAGCTATTACCCTGGGGAAAACAAAGCTACAAGACTGACCAGAAATGAAATTTGTGCTTTGACTTACACACAGTGAATTGTTTCCTTTACTGGCTCATGTAAACAGCTACCAGAGGAATGGGTAAACTCCAAAATAACACCTCAGTTGACTTTGTCAGTTTTCAGAAGTAGATTCCCAATCTGACTTTCTCTGAGCAAATAGATTGTAGGCTGCAGATTTAAAGCCTTATTGTTAGGAGTTTGAAAAGAAATTCGTCTATGATGGAAAATTTTACACTCAAAGCTTGTTTTTTTATCTCAAGTGCCTTTGCAAGCTAACCAATTGTTTGGGCTACTTCAGAGCATGTTGTTCTTTTTATCACTACATATTCAGTTACACCAACATGATCACCCAAGCACGGGTATGCAAGTATACACAAGGCATATCATCTGGTCATTGCTGGCCCACACATAGGGGTCACCTAACCTGTAATTTACACTGTATAGGAGGTTCACATCTTCAGTAAAAACACTGGGACTCTATGCTTTCCAATGCTTGGAAAACTTAATTATTCCTTAAAGACCTCAGCACACATGCAACATCATAGTCTTTCACTCCTGTTGCTTCCTTGAACACATCCTGCTATTTGCTGGCTTCTCATCCTCCCCTCTCTATCAGTTTTTGAGACGAAAGTCATGGTTCTTCAATCCTTTACTAGACAGCATTTCATACCCTTTTGTGAACAATGTCTAGATCTTGGTCATGCCTGACAGATCCCTGGTCAAATAACCATTTACTTTTCTAAACAACAAAAATCATCCTGATGTCTTTCCCCCACACCATTTTAGGAGTCAAGTGGGCTAGATTCCAGCATTAAGTTTTACACTCATGGGAATCCTACAAGGAAATGAAAAAAAAAAAGTTTCTTCAAGCCCAAGAGTTTTCTGTCCAAAAGTCAGTTTTCAGAAGAGCTGAGAACAGCAGACTGGAAAGAAATCCCCTAGTATGTTCAGCTAAACACCAATTACCAACAGAACAGCTACTATTTCTTGGGGAAAAAAGTTATGTATATTCATACTTGTCCGTTCAGATGACAGCTTCTGTTTGTCTTTTGAGGTTCTATACAGTGAAGTTATTTTGAAAATTATAAGCCGCTGATCATTACTTAATTACCAACTACCATGTAAGTGAATCAGGAAAACAACACTCAGTATTTAATAAAACATAAAATAGATTAGCAATTAAATGCATAATTGTTCTATTGACTTGTTTTCAACAAGCTTTCTCAAGACTTTTAAAAAATAAATTTTAACACTGGTGTTTATGGTATTCATTTTACTTTTTAAAAACGGGATATTTCATTATTTCATGATATAGAAGGAACCTGAAATTTAACACTATAAACTATATTTAACACTATAAAAGTAATAGTCAAATGGATTGAATGCACAACTTTATGTATTAGAGTGAATATATCTACCTGATATCGTAGCGTATAATTCTTTCAGATTTGAACACCTCATTAGTGTAACAAGCAGTACTCTTTCAGGTTTTGAGTATTCAAATATAAACACAAAGTGCCTTAACAGTAATATTTTTAATCCCTGTGGGTGTTTTCCACGCTTATCTGCGTGTTCAGTGCTTGTAAGTGCCATGTAACTCTTTTTAATTTTTATTGGTTTACTTTGTTGTCTAATTCTGTTTGTAAAACTACGCTGTATATATGAGGGTATCAATTCACCACAAAATCATTCACTGAATAAATCCCTCTGTAACTGTTTAATTACTTGATCGAACTTGATAAATATTGGAGGGCAATATTAACAATTATGTGAAATTAAATACACAGGGCAGGGCCAGTGAAAAAAACCTTAGCTTAAACCTTAGTCCTACTGGAGGCAGGAGTAAAACTTACACTTACTGCAAGATCAGGTTCCTACCACCCCATTATTCTTGTTCCCACTATACCAGAGCAGATGTCAAGAGCAGGTTTAGATAAGCCACAGCAGGGACATGAGCAGAATGACAGTGCAATGTCTGCCTCAAGTAAATACAAACAAGGGAAAGGGAAAACATGTGGGGAAGAAGCATTTGTTCCACATGATCAGCAGAAGGTCTCTGCAAGGAGAGGAAAGGAGCAATAGATGCTTTATTTTTGCAAGGGAGAAGAAATTGCAAAGTATAGAGCAAGCTACAGTGCCTTACCAGTTTGGTGAATTGGGGTAGCTAATTAATCATCCATCAGACAAAGCTCCCTCTTCCCCCCGTGCAATCGCAGGCACACACACACGGAGCAGACCAGGCTCGCTGAGAAGCTGCCAGCATCCTTCCCACACCCTGGGAGCGGATGCTGAGTGCAGCTCCTCACTGCCCACTCCTGCTGGGCAGTGGAGAGAAAAACAAGGCTGTTCCTCTTTCTGGTGGTTAGCCAGCCTTGTGTGCCTGCTCCCAAGGAAAGTTCCTCCTTCGTGTTTCTGCCTCAGACATTGGGGTGGAAATGGCTCAGCAGAGGGCATATTACACTGTACTTAGGTGTTCTTGGCTCCGTTTAACTGTTGATGTTTAGAATACACGAAACATCAGCTCGTACATCAGTGCCCTTCTAACCTGTTAAAAACCTGCCTTTAGCATACTTATCTCTATGGTGAAAGAATAAAAAAAAAAAAAAAGCTTTTTCTGTATTTGGTTGTTTGTTACTTGAATAACAGAACGTGGTGCTCTTTTGCTAAGTTGCATGCTACACTATTTGAGCAGGAGTGCTATTACTAATGTTTGTGTCACCGAGGTCTGAGATGACCCTTTTATTTCCACAAAAGCATTTACACCTGCCAATGGCAAAGTACCACATGCCGCTGAAGTCACCTCCACCACCTCTGGCTTTCTCTTCAGCATAGTAAGAGAGATGAAATCTATGGCACTTGTGAACAAGCTAAATCCAACCACACACTGGAGGAAAAGTGATCACACCTGTTATTTTACATCTCATATCCTTCCTCAGGACATTTTAGCCGTGTGAAGTGCCTCTCAGCTTCTAGTTGATGCTGGGCAAATATGAGTGACTTCTCCAGACTCTCTAACACGAAGGGGTCCCCCCTCCCCTTCCCTGCTTCCCACTGCAACAGTAACACTCGGTTAAAAGCATTTGCTGGAGACATGGAAACTGTTACAGGGCTGTGTACAGTACTTCACATGGTCACATAATTTCTCTTCAGCCTACACTTAGCATGCAAGTGCAGCTCAATTTACTAAAGAGCAAATGTCAGAGAATGTCATCCCTAGTCTGAGAGCATGCATAACCATTTTTTAGTAAAGCACCTTGTACTGCAACAAGACAGAAAGCTGAGCAACTCCCACTTACAAAGACTGAGGGGAAAAAAAAAAAAGAAGGATGAAAACCAAGGTAAATAAATGGTCTAGGCATTATGCTTTGTAGTTTATTATTATTGACAACATATACACACTTGGAAGTAAATAGATTATTTAATGGGTAAAACATGAAAAGGTTTATAAGTAAAATACAAAATAAAACAACCTGTTTAACCAGTCAGAAAAATAAGGAAGTAAGTTTCAAAGAAAATTAATTTGAAAAATATTAAAGAAAAAGGATGTTTAAAAGGTTAGGACTATCTAGATAGGGATCCACACTGGACCATTGCTTAAACGTAATTTAGAGTTGTCGTGTCCTATAGAGCTCCTGGAATTATTAGAAAAACAAATTAGAATGCCTATCTCCATGGAATAAGATGTCCATAATACCCAACTGTTCCATAAATGGGATTATTTATCTATTATCAATTTTGATTGAATTGTGAACAAGCAGGTTTAACAAGTCAGTCTTGCTGACTTGTTAAATGCCCTTTCGGTACGCTGTTAATGTGTCTCACAATGCCCAACAAAAAATTAATTTATTTTTAATTTGAAATCATCACATTATATTTTATAAGCACTCAAAGAGATGATTAAGTCAACAGTAAAAAAGTAATCTTCCTTTCCTCTATTGTACTTTTTTTCTTTTCTCCCATGGTATATGAGGGGATAAATACTTTTTAAAGAGCAGTTGTTTAAGACTGATCTTATCTTTTACCTCAGGTCACAGCACAAGAGGATACATTGCTTTTTTCTTTTAGCTGCAAAGGATTTCTTGCTAAAAAGTCATGGTCACTCGTGTTCCTGTGAGGAATTATTATAAAAGAAATAACACTATTATAAAGTGTGAACATGCAGGCTGGAGCTACCAACATTTTTCCTTGCTCTTAAAGTTTTCTTTGTTAATAATAATTTATCTAAGTTTATTTATAATAATGACAATCTTCCCCACAGGATAAGAATCAAGATAGCTGTTTTCCTTCCTTTTATTCTGTTAGTGCAAAACAAACTCTCTGTTTTCCCACTGGGCTATTTACTAATTATGAACAATTAATCATTAGTTTGAGATTTTATATTATGGGATTTTAAAATATTATAATTAGGAAAAGCTGAGCATAACATTTAATTGTTTGGATATATTTTTCTGCACTTGCCAATGTCCTCTGTATTTGCCTGGTTTCAAACTGGATGAAATTCAAAGAGACAGGAGCAACAGCAACTAATGCCAGGCTCAGGTCAGGTCCAATTTCTTTTTAAAGATGTTGGATAATCATATTTTATTCCAAACCAAAAATATGTTTAAGCTGGAACAGAACCAGAAAGACAGTCTGTGAGAGCTGTTTCACAGTTTAAGAACCCTATTCATCACTAACTGATGAAGAAACACTTAGAAAGGTTTTTTTTTAAATCACCACATGAAGTAATCAGAATGAAGCACAAAGAACATTCACTGAATGAGTTTATATTATGATGACATTAATCAACATGTGGTATTTAGCATGCCCCTAAAAATACAAGGCTCAAGAACAGCAGCACAGAGCCATGACATGAAATTCAGAAGGTCTGGAAGCTGAGATCAGATAAGCATCCCAAGAAAACCGTTTAAGAGTAATCAGTCAGACCTAAAGTGTGCATGAGCCAAATCTGCGCAAGTCATTTAGCAGCAGGGTTTTTTAGAATGCAACTGGAGCTGCAATTTTTTCTGCCAATGTCTCAGCAGCTTAAAATGTACTGACAGGCCACCAAAATCCTACCTACGAGATGAGGAAGAGATGTGCTCTTGTATTGTACCCACCTAGGATCAGGAAACAAAGCAAACTAAGTACACAGTATTTCAGCAATCACACCACAATCCTATTCTAGGAGATTCAGCTCCCTGACCAAAACATGGCACCTTGTCAGACAAGCCCATTAAACTATATGAAAGAACATACAAATAAGTTGTAACGTGATTTCAGTTCACCAGATGGTGGTATTAAGGTATCGCAAGAAGCACTAAAACAGGGCTTGAGCAATGTTTATTGTCTGCCCCAATATGTTTCTTTAAAAGTGCTGGATGTATCAGGAATACAAAGTGCTCCATCTCTTGCTCACTTAGTGAAAATCATTTTCCAAAATCTGCTGCATATAACAGGAATTATCAGCTTTTAAAGCAACATGCCATATGGCATTTCCAAATTAGAGGTTAACTGAAACAAAATCCCATGAAGCCTAGGCAATACTCATTCTAAGGGAGAGAAGATGCTTGCAGTGATGTTTACAGAGGCATTTGTCTCTGACCGGATACAGTGGTTGAAGCAGAACTCATGTGCAGGCCTTTCCATGCTCCATTCAGTCTCCTCATAACCCACCCTTGGGACATACGTGCTTGACTGCACAGCACTCTGCAGACAAATATTCTTACGCATAACTGTATCTTGTCTTTTCTATTATTTTTCTACCCAATTTACTCATTGATTCGTACTTTACTTTTTACATAGTACACTACCTAGGTATGAAATGAAGGGTCTATTTAAAAGTGAAATGACAGAAGCAGCTGCTTTGCTACTCCATGACAGAATTTTACTCCCAGTAGAGTTTATAAATTGAGTTATGTAAGGCAGAATGGGACTCTACTCTGTGAAAGTAAATGTTTCTGAGACTGAAGAGGAACAAAAAAGATGTTTTAGAATAGACCTGGAAAAAGACTTATCTACTTCCAGATTTCCTATAAAAATCAGATTATTCTCTATGCCTACTTCTAATGCAAGAACAACCCACTTGCTTCCCCCTCCAAAAAAAAAAAAAAACACCAACAGAAAACACACACAAAATCAGCAACTGCATCAGACACTGAGTGAGGAGAGCCACCTAAATACCAAATAAAGTGATGAAGACTTCTTTAGAAAGGAGAAGTTTCAATTACTGTGAGCACAGCACAAAAAGAAGAGCATGTATTTCATGGTACAGGTCTCAATGACATCTGAATCCAATGCACTGCTTAATGGTAGTAACCAATTCCCAGGGGAGAGTACTTTATCTCTCAAGTCTAGGTCTTAATTGCTAAATCACATGGGGCAGCAAACTTAGCAACATCAGCACAATCTATCCTACCAACAAAACACCAGTAAGAGGAGATGCATTTTTTATGTGAATGGGGGGGAAGCAAACCAAACAACAACAAAAACACAAACCCGTAACAAAACCCAAAATCTGATAACTGGGAAGGGCAGTCAGACAAAAGAGAAAATATTATTGTATCATTTCTGTTTCATATCACATAAACATATAACTGTTCAGCAATTACTCAGTGATTGCTACACAAAGGCAGACTTTATGTTTTCTTGAAGAAACACAGGGTAATTATGCCAAGTTGCCTGAGACACTGCTGTAGCTTGTAACGATTAGGCTTTGTAATAATGAATCATCACAGAGGATAGCGCTAACCAGCCATAATACCAAACTTAAAAGCTATTATTCATGTAGTTCTTACACTTATTACTGTATCAATAGATTGCCTACATAGTTTCCATACCATCATTAAGAAACTGTCTGTGTACATACACATTTATCCACTCAGCCCACCATTTATTCTGACTGGATCTGGTTCACAACTAACCTTTTTAAGCTTACCAGATCTTCATCAGGAAAGAATACAGCCCAAGACTGTTAAAAATATAGGTCTTTGCACTTAGAAAGCCTAAGATCTGAAAGAGGCAGGCAGACGTGAAGGCAGTTTTCAAAGGACTAAGATCTGGATTAAGCTCTAGTCTAAAAAGTACAAGGGCTGCATACATTATATAAGATTGCTCTCATTACAGAAGGCACCATAAATCTTGAAGAAGTACAGATAAATACAGAGAATCAAAGGACTGGAGAGGAGGAATTCCTGCTAATGTACTTGTACTCTGAAGAGTGACTTTGTTTAAAGAGCAAAGCCACATTCCATCATCTCAATCTCAAGAACAGTCAAAATTTCTCCAGGAAGAGGAAAGCAATCCTATTTACTCTTTCTTTTGCTCTTTCAAACTCCCTAAGAAACCTGAAATTCAAGCTGGTTAGTTCTGACTTGGAAAAAAGTCTCCATAAATGTGAATTAAAAGCACATGAAGTCATATCACATTTACACACTTTTTAATTCCGCAGTCTTGGGAACCACACAGAACACAGAGGAATCAAAGATTTGAAGGTGATACAAAGCAGCTGGCCTCTGTTCAAACTCGCTCACCCCTTTCACTAGTGGCACCTGGGCCACAAGACCCAGCAGATACTTATTCATTCCTGGGTCAGATTCACAGGGCTGACAGGTGTATGTAACACCTTACTGTTTAAAATGATATAAGAGACTGAAAGCCTGCCAATATCCAGTGATCAGAAACACTGAGTAACATGATGTTCCTTCTAGGTCTTTAAAATGCAAACCCCACAATTTAAGGCTTCTTTTATCCTTTTTTCATTGGAGCTAAAAGAATTTTAGCATGACAGGCTGTAAACACTCACTAATGTTTCCACATAATAGAAAGATAGTAGATAAGACAAAGCATAAAATGTTGGTGTTTGCAGTCTTACATTAACCTCCCGAATGGCACTTTCTTAAACTGGGCATACTGCATAATCCTCTACCTTTCATCTAGACACAACAACTGCTTTAAAAGGAAGCATTCTGTTTCATGTTTTATGATGTGCAAGGCTGATTATACTCAGCTATGAATTGTTAGGTGTCTGTCCTCAGTTATACACTCAAATGTTTAAACATTGAGACAGATTTTTGAACTCTTCCGTAAGTAGTTCATGATAATAAATCCAGATGAAAGCCCCAGCTTTCTCTATTGCATGGGATGATTACACAGTGTCTGAGTTTGTATGAACTAATAAGACACGCATTTCTGAAATACTAACCATTATTCCATCATATTCTGGGATTTTACGGGTATTTCAGCCTCCCTGTTCAATTGCATGAGGACTGAAAAAGTCCTTCTTTGCATGCATTTATCTGCTCCCATGCCTTGCACTAACTGCAAAAGAAAACCTTCAGTTTCTAAAGAAGACTGCACAGATCTTTTTTACACCATCCAGCTCTAGCTCGTTGTCATGGCTGAAACAGCCTGTCACAACCTGGGCAAGCTGTGTTCCTGCTCACAGTCCAAGCCAGCACTGCCTGCAGATGACAGCAGTGCCCAGCAAGTTACAGCAGTGTCCTCTGGGATCCTGTCACCTACAGCAATTCACAGGAGAGGGATCTGGAAAAGTTTTTTTCACAGAGCTATGTGGTTCTTCACCATAGGCAATGAAAGTTGCCCAGAACAGACAAAAAGTTTTTCTTCTCATCTATTGTTACAGTGGCACCACAGTGCCCTATATAACATCACCTTCACGTGTTTTAGTCCAATCCACCACTCTGAACAGTTAGTGTTTAAGAGTGATAGAGTTTGGGACAGGTGTCTTCTTAATTCATGTGCACATGAATTAGGTATAATAGCGTAGTAACACTCCTGCACTGAACCACATTATTTAAGATACACAAAGATAAATTTGTTGCTCCTCTTTCATCATTTTACATGTCCAATTTAACTCTGGAGTATTTACCTTCATGAGTTGTAGAATCTACATTGTTCTGTTTATTGTTCTAGAATTTTTGTTATTTAGCTCATGCTCTCCTTCAGCTAAACTTTTTAATTTTAGTTTTATAAATGTTTTATTGCAAGTAGTGTGACAGTGCTAAACCTATGCAATAATGAAATTCAAAGATGTGTGGTGGCTTAATGTACCACTGTCTGAGTCAGACTCTTTGATAGGTTTACTTTCTAAAGTAAGAAGCAGTTTGGATTCAGCCCAAGGTGATAAAAGCACCAGTTTAGGAAATGAACAAATATTATCTGTTCAAAAATTAAACCAAAAGTAAAAAAATATAAATATTATAAGGCAATAAGTGTGAGACGAAAAACAATTTTTGCCCCAGGAAACCTGATTAACCAGGTATAAGGGAACAGGATACTTAAAAATAATCATATAACTTTTTTTTAAAGAGACCACCAGATGGCTTTAGTGCAGGAACAAGGGAATCTATTATTTACACTTTCTGAATGAATGTTTACAATAACTTTCTCAAAGAGGACAGTAAAGGTTAACCTCCCATTTTAAGTACCTTCTGCACAGCATTTATTCTTACTAGAAACATTGTAGAAAACTGATTGGTTTTGTTATAGCATACATGCATTTATTGACAAATGTATTAATGGGTTAATGGATGATAATGGAATTTTTTCTGCAGTCAGACCAGGTTCTTTTACTAATTTTCTTTCAGTAGGATTCTTGTACCTCTCACTCCCTCTTGGTAACTTGTACCTTTGGGAAGTCTTTCAAAGGTTGTTATGGATGGGTTATATGTGCAACACTATATCTTATTATTGCAGCCCATCAGCCATATTCCAGGAGCTACTGTGCTCCAGGTGGACTCTTCAGCTTGACTTCACTGCAGCATTCCGGCTTAGGCTAATTTCTCTAGCATACAGAGCCAAACCAGAAAATTTTTAGATCTCTTGCAGGTGAGGAATAACTCCTTCAGTAATGCCATCGAGGAAAACTAGCTCTTTTACATCTCATATGAGAAATCTTCCTCCCCCATTGGCTTGAAAGTGTTATTGTCTGCTACCACATCCAATTCAGCTAATTAGGCCGTGTGTTAGAAACAATTTCCTAAACTATATAGAATTGCTCTGTACTGCTGCTAGATATTGTTGCTTCAAAGAGAGAGAAAAACAACCACCATTAGGAAACCACACCTCACAGAAAACACACGTGAAGAGGAATTCAGACCAAATGCCTGAAGATACAAGGCAAAGACACAAACATCAGGCCAGTGCAGCCCTTTCAGACAGCCCTGAAGCTGGTAACAGCCAAAAGGTATTACCCACAAACAGGTCAGCTGCATTCACTGGGAGGCATGTAGGTGTAGAGTAGCAGAGACATTACATAAAGAAGCTTTACAGTGCTGTGAAGAAACATCAGAGAAACAGTGATCTCATGGGGTGAAGACAGGGAAAGAAAAACCCTCTATATATGAATAAAAGCAAAACTTTTTGAAAGTACTTTCAGAGAAACAGAAACAGCTTATTTCAGCATGGGGTTATATAGACTATATCTGTCACAACTGAGGAAAGTGTTTTGCCAGAGGGACTGTCAGCAGTCAGGTCACAGACAGATATGATTTCTAGGATTAATGACAGGTAGTAAAGTACCACATTCTGTGGCAGGGAACATGAGAGAGACAACAAGAATTGTAGAATTAAGTGGACATAGCCTTCCTTCTTGTGGTGGGATAAAAGGCTTGCTGAGAGGGAAGATAAGCTCTATGCAGCTGAGTTCAAAATAAAGTGAGAAATCTACATATTGCAGGTGTACTGAGGCAGTGCCAGTACACAGAGCTAAGACTATGAAGGCATCTACTTTAACTGAGTTGTTCCTTTGTTCCTCCTTTTCATATCTTTGCATCTGAAACTTCATCATATGTCTTATCAAAAAGCAGTTTTGACCTCCTAACTACTTGGTCAAAGAGATAGAAGGAGTTTAGGGACCTTAATAGCACAAGGAAGTTGGTCTTTGAAGAACCCACCAGGTAGCATATAAAAAAAAAAGAAAAATGTCTACTATCATTAAACAAGGTTTCACTAATAATTTGTGTTTATCACTTGACAATATATTCAAAGTGCACCAGGTAGGATGAGCTAAGGGAAGCAGGTTTTCTCTGTGTGATGGATTCATGCAAGGTCTTGCACATAACATTATTGAAGTGAGAAAAGCATTTTGTTTCTGTCCACATCTCTGGATATGGAACTGCAACTGGAAAGAGCAGCCACCATTTCGGAAAGCAAAAAGACTCCAGGTACACTATGGTAAGGTTAAAAAAATTCTAATACATAAGAAATATTAAGGTGTGCAGATGAGACGTAGAGAAGACACGTGGTGCCTCTTTGCAGTGAAGTGGTGTGTGTAGCTTACAGGAAGCAAGGGCACATGGAAGTACAGATACAATGCCCTTCAGTAAATAGCAGTTGTGGTAGAACAACCACAGGCTGAGGAAGAAGTCTTCAAATTCAGATTTTAATATCAGCAAAAATGTAATGCCAGCTGAAAATGATTAATTGTTCGTATCTGCTGATAAAAACATCTTTTTTTTCCCCAAACAACAAAAAACTGATCAAGTGAAAACAAGCTACCAAGATTACTCTCAAAGATGATTTCAAGGACAAGCTGCATCTAGAATACTTATGCACTTGCAGTAAGGGAATAACCACACTTCAGACTACTATTTTATGTAACATATATATGCATACCAGGTACAGCTGAAGATAGGCTAAATTTCTCATAGCTTGAAATGTGGCATTCAGATGAGGTCCCTCTCCCCACAGCTGATTCACCAGCCCTTAACTAAGGAGCCCCTACACAGTACAAGCCTGACTGAGCTCTGAAAGGCATGGTGCAGCATTTTTGCAGTGCCAGGGTAAGGAGTGTGTTCCACAGAGGAGCATAGGAAGCTAGAACAGCTTTCTGTTTCTTGGGAAAGAGGAGCTGGGAACTAAGAAAGAACAGAAGAGGGTTGGGGAACTTGTTGGAAAGAGAAACCTGCCAAGCAAATCCCCAGGCATTATGGAAAACCCAGGACATTAATCTGATTCATCTGTTCTTTCCCTACATCTCCAGCAATGGAGATCTGGAAACAATGAGCTCACAGCATCTCTGGTATTCAAAGTGTGTAATTTTTCATTCAACCTAGCTTACATTTTCAGCCTAGAACACTCAGACAGAATTTCCCTGGGACAGAGGCAAGAATATCCTATACAAAGCTACTTCAGCAAGAATTACGTTGAAAGAATGAAAAACCAAAAATAAGCACTTTTAGTAAGAAATAGTCAAAGATTCCTTTTCTTTTTTTTTTTTTTTAGATTTTTTAGTGGGTTTTTTTGTTTGTAGGTTTTTTTGTTTTATTTTGGTTTTGTTTTTGTTTTGTTTTGTTTTTTTTTTTTTTAATTCATACCAGGAGTTGCATCGCTCAGAGCAACATGAAAAAGCTGAAAACTGTCACATTCAAAGCATACCCATTTTTCTTTTGTGGGCTTGGCATCAACTCCTGTTTTATTTCTCACCTCAGAGAGCATAGGGTCTGAAGAACCTCCCTAGCATGCTGGTGGGTAGCCAGGACACCCCTAGGGTTAGAGAGTGCAGAGGCAGGCTCAGGAGCAGGGGGCCCTGCCTCAGGGACCAATCCCTACCTCTCCCTGTTTTACCAGGTCCTGCCCCATCTGTAACTTCTGGTCTTCCCCTGCATCAGCAAATACCACATGTTACTCACCAAAACAGCACTACTTTGAGCTACCTTTTTTTCCTTAAAAGATTTGTTCTGCAAGTCAGAAAAATCCAAAGACCTTTTCTCATTGCCTGCTTCCTTGAATGAAGGCTGTATATTAAGTTAGAAAACCTATACTTGTTAGTGATGCAGAAATTGCCTCATGGACCACAGACTGTCTCACAAACAGCTTTCAAGTGCCACTTATTCAAACAGCATTACTCCCTGAGAAGAAAAACAGTGATCAGGGAGCATAATATACCATTTCTGTCCTGGGGAGGGTGCAACCTTATTTGCTAAATGTCAAAATTAGCAAAACATTTACCAGGCCTTTAAAGCCTCATACATAAGAGTGCAAGATGTAGTTCTCCTTGGAAAGGCAGCTCCAGAAAAATGATATCTCATTGAGTTACTTCTTTGTTGCATCTCCATCTTTATTTTTCTCAATTTCATAAAAAAATCATGGAAGAAGTGATTGAGGTGTAGATTTTCCAGTCCCCAGGCTTTAAAATTACAATTGGATCTTCCCTTTCCACTCTTACAACATGATCAATCTGGAGGCCAAGGTACTAACACAGGTTTTAAAAAATGAAAAGATTGTCCTTCTTAAGCTTTACATAAAGTGCCATGAAAAAATCAGCAACAAATTCTTTTCATAAGAGGAGGGTTTTGTTCTCATATTTCAGCTGCAAGAAATCCTATTAGAACTCCATCAAGGGATAATCTACATAACTGCATTTGAAGCTTCCTCTATTTGCCAGACTATCTCCAAAACAGATGAAAAGGCTATAGAAGAGAAGCCCGGGACAATAACACTGGTTCTCACCACTTTTGCACGTAATGAGTTTCCTTCTATGGAACAGGCACAGCAGAGCAAAACAATAAAACACAGTATATATTAGGGAGGCCATTTAGGACCTGCAGAAGGCAGAAGTCACATAATAAATGTTATCTTCTAACCACTAAGCTACCAGTGCAGCCTGAGGATTGCAGGTACCACCATACTCAGAAGGTGTTTAAATATGCTGTTGTTTTCTGTGCCAGCTCCAGTTTGAGCACAACTCAAGTTTACCTCAATACAAAACACCTACAGTAGCTCACTCCTCAGGTTAAAAAAAAACAAAAAGGTATTTAAGTGTAAGGACCAAATCTGTGATCGGTGAGACTCTTTCTGATGATGGAACTTGGGCTCTTCATTACTAGAAGAGTTTTGGAGCTCCCCAAGCCTGAAATTGTCACCATGCACAAAGGAACTCTGGAAACAGCTAGAGGCAAGAGGTCAAGTCAATAGAGCACACCTGGATTCTCTCTGGAACAAAGCTTTTACTTCTATAAAATACAGTAACAGTTTTTACTTACCAGCAAATTCTTATTAAACAATCATTCGCCTATGTAGCTATATTTGTGTGAAACAGAGACTATATGATTGCTCTAGCCAGTTGACAGAAAATCCAACTTGTTCTATGTAAGGCTGAAAACCAGGGATCAAGAATTCTGGGTGTGTAGACCAAGCAGACCAACATTGGTGGCACGTCGGCAACCAAAGACCTCCAAAACTTTTCATTACTGCATGAGAAGCATCTTAGTCTTTCTTCACCCAGGATTAGCTAACTGCTTTTCACCTATTATTTCACTGGATCCTTTCCAGAAACCTTTGCTTAGAAAAATGCAAAGAGCTGATCAGCATCTGCAAGTTGTGACACAAGCTGAAATCACCGCATCCCTGCAAGGTGCTGAATGAATCATTAGAGCACATCTCCAGGAAGAAACATCAAGCTCTGTCTACTGAAGAAGGCTGCTCACAACAAAGTCTGTCTGCCACTTAAAACAGCACAGTATCATCCACTTTCATATCCCAAATCAACATGTCAGAAAGCAGTCCCAGTGCATTTAACTGAGAAAACCCCACCAATTCACAGGGTTTAAATTCAGGAATGGGTTGAGAAAGTATTAGACAAAGTTGATATGTTCTGTCACACTATTAACAAGAACTAGCTTGGTGCCTTTCCTCTCTTTTTGTGCCCAAATGAAGTTTACAAAGTTCAGCTACTGAAGTCGGTAGACCAAGTGAAAATGGGAGGGTTAGAGGTAAATCAGAACAGCTGCGACTTTGAGCTCCACCTTATATTATATCCAACATTGATCAGGTAATATTTTTCTATCCATTTACTGAAATGTGGTCTGAATTAACTTGAAGCTGTCAAGCACACTGAATATATTCATAGTTGCAGAACACTGGGTGAGACTACACTGATTGCAAAGGTTTCAGCAGGTCAACTCTAATGAAGCAGTTCAGCCATAGTATTCCCTATTTTTGACCTATATTCCCAGTATGTTTTAGAGTATATTACACTCTGGTTAGGCATTTTAATTGAGAAAATTAATCTGTTCTTATAGCATTAGAAAGGTTGAATGCTTCACAACAGTTCAGTTTGCCCCGTAATAATATTCTAATCCATTTTTTCTTATCTCAGTCCTGCATAAGGTTTGTACCCCTTATACTATACCATTTACTAACATGTCAGTGGTACTTCCTTCCCCTTCTCCCACTATCCAAGGAAAATATCACAATTTTTAAGATGATGCATTTCCCTCACATATTTGTATACATAGTTACCCTTTGTTTCACTCTTCAAATACACCTCATTTGTACCTGTAAATATTTGAAGGGCCTAAAATTTTATTCTATAGATCTAAGATCTTGATGTTCCTGTTTAAAACTTTTTTAAACTAGAAGCAATACATTGATGATAAAAGTAATGAGACCTCTACAAATAGGTTTCTTTAAGACCTAAAAATATTGATGGTTATTGCCTCTGCAAGTGTAAGTCAGCATACCTCCTTTGACAAAGCTATATTAGTTTACAACAGCCAGGATACAGTCCCAACTGGGTTGTCTCTAAAGCAGAGCTGAACTCTGAGGCATGAGTCAGTACTAGAGAGATTTCAAAGACTAATTGCTTATTTTACCCCAAAGTTAAATTCAGATTGGAGCTACCCTCTACCTTTACAAAAACACTTTTCTCAAGCATAGTAAGTCCTTGACTAACTTACCTGAAAAAAATGTGCATGGAACAGTCCAATGGATACACTTCTGTTTTGCAAAAGTATCAAGGATCAGTAATTATATGCTCTTACTCTGAAACACACATGATACTTAATGCAAAAGTGAACACAGCTCTGAACAGTCATTTTATTTATGAAAAAAAAGAAACCTGTCAAACTAGACATCATAATCCTGTGTCATCTGTTCATAAGATGAAATACTACTGAAAATTGACTGAAGGTTTTGCTATACTACAAGATAAGATCTTGGCAGATAAAGATGCTGCAAATATTCAAGACGATTCTATGAATGTCCTGGATCACATAACAGATTAAGGCCCTTCCATTAACGAGTTGGGGCCTCTTTCTGTAATGATCACACTTGATTTTTCTATTAGGCTATGTAGCAAACATTGTTTTGCATTGCAGAATCCTTCAATGCTGTCCTTTACCAGAGGTTAGAATAAAGTTTACTCACTTGCTCACTAAATAATGGCTGAGAACATGCATTTTCTGTGCCAGTGGGTAACAGTGTAATATCACCAAGTATTTTCTCTGCTAGCTGTGCTTCAGCAGTCTCATAATGTAACAAGAAACACAACAAATTAAAAGGCATGAGTCCTATTCATAAGCCTGTTGCAGGCAGCCTGTACACACAGTTACATGCAGGAACTGACAGTGTGAGCTAAGCTCCCAACCCTCAGATTCCTCTCTCTCAGGGGGCAGGCCAGGTGTAGCACTGTGTCCAGCAGCACCCTGTTGCCTCTCATATCACTCATAAATGCAGCTTCAACAAAAACACAGTTGCTTTTAGCTCAGATGTAAAAACAACAAACATCCAACCTTATCTTCACAAGGCAGTGTATACAAAAGCACAATACAAGGCTACAGGAAAGTAATTTTTATTTCTTGTAGACAACTGAAATGGGATTCCAGACAGGGAATGATGCATCTTTAGCTTTGTGAGCAACAGTCTATCTCAATTATTTTCAGATGATATATAAAGGCTACTCCTGAAGGACTACAGATCAGTTATCAAAAATACCATCTGAATATATAGTGTTTGCTATAGTATACTTGATCTATACAGAAGATCTATCCTTGTGGCAAACCTCTTTTCCAGGGGAAATATTTCAAATAATTATACAATTACAGAAACCCGCATGGAAAAGTACAGTATAGATTATTTCATTTAAATTCACACTCTTCATTGCTTTCTAGAGTCTCCTAGATCACCCAAGTACAACTATATAGCTCAGAAGACAAGCAAGTCATCTCTTTTTTAAACTTTAATAGAAATAATATAGTAAATTTTATAGATGCAACACGATATTATCCAGAATTCATACACTCCTGATGACAATTTAGGGATTTTTTTTTTTTTGTGTTCCATTTGCTTGATAGTCTCATGCCTTCCAGGACTTGGCCTCTTATCTTGGGGGAGGAGGGATGTGTGTGTACTGAAGAATACTATGCTATTTACATAATTTTGGCCATTGACTTAAATGAGAACGAGGCCAGAACCAATGATGCATGTTATCATAAAAGCAGTTTGCAAATTGTAACTAGCTCATTCTCACCACACTGCTGTGAAGGTGCGATTAGTGATGCCATTATCCTCGCTTTCTACTGCAGAAAGAATTGTAACAGAGGCTGAGCGGCTGCCAAGGGCCTTGGAGGGAAGCAATGTTTGTACAAGAAAACAGACTCAGAAAGAAGCTCCTGGCTCAAAGGGCAAAAAAACAGTTTTCATTACTCTGAAAATAAAAGCAAGCTTTAGCGAAGAATACCCTTGTCAGAGGTTTGGGTGGAAAATGAAGATAGGAAAAAAGAGGCAATAATAAAGCAATCTCTAATAATCTTAGCTGCACCTAAATTTTAACATTCCAAAAAGCATCAGTGCTTACGTGGTAAAAAATGCTGATGTACTGAGAAAAACAATATACACTTCCACCACACATTCACATTTAATCTGCTGAGAACATGAAGAAGGTGCCTGAACTTGTGTGTAGGTGCAAGTTTTGAACATTTCAGAAACTTAATTGTGTATGAGTTATGTTGCCCATTAATATTTAGATACATTCTTGGCTATTAACCCCCATAGAGAAGATATACATAGCAATAAGTATTAGTGTCACACAAAACATGAGAAGTCTCTACTGTGTTATCTATTCTCATTTCTTTGAGTACATTGTTGAAAAATTTCGCTAGGCTAGTGTTTCCTCTGTTGTCTCTAAGTATCTGAGCAAAACTTTCCTTCCATGTGTACTAGATTTAAACATGAGATTAGCTATATTTAAACAAGGCTGCATGACTATTCATGACCTGAAAAGATGGGTTACAGCAGCATGGAGGGTTTATCCCAGAAATTTTGCTCCAGTAAATCAGTCTAAAATTAATACAGTCCCAGGCCAGAAACCCACAGAAATTAACACTGACTCCTTTTATAGGCCTGATAGCAAGACAAGTAAAACTAAAGACTGAAAACTACATGTACATACTTAAGCATGTAAAACCTGAGGGAAAACTCTTTTGCCCTAATAAAAACGAAAAAAAAATGGTTTCGGTGAGCTGTGAAGTTCTATGATAATTTCTAGGATGATGCCATAGGTGAAGTCCAAAAGTTCTGAAATGAAACTAAAAATCCCACTAAATATTAGCATTTCCTCTTTGTCCATTTCTCTCTAAACACATTTCTTTTGCCCACTGCTAAGCTGAGTAGTGTAACATCCTCTTCCAAAGTATGGCCTTTGCACAGCTAACAGAAGCTGGCCCACTAGCTCAAACAAAAGCAGTTGTAACATTCAGAATTTGCTGTCTGACCGAGATTTAAAGATTGGTGCCAGGTGACAAGTGATGGGTCAGAGCTGCCTGCTCCAAACCAAATTACTTTCCCCTCTGCGAAGGAGCTGAACTACCACTACATTGTATTCAGCTTAAGGATCTATAAAAACACGAGGAGGGCAGTAAGGGGGTAGACACTGAGGTCTTCAACAGGGAAGGAGCAGATTTGCCATAGCTTCACCACCGGGGGAAGAGGGTGCTCTGCAGTAAGTTAACTACTCACACTGCTACTAAGCTGCAGGATTTAGGGGCCTTTTGAAAAAAGGGATTAACAGCAAGTTAGGCATACAATTAATTTGTCCCCATACAGATCTCTGGAACTGGCCCCGTATATTTAGTGAGACAAAATGAGCATCTGAAACAAAACTAAGCAATGAAGAGCTGACTTGGAGAGGTTTTCATCACATAAGGATTTCACTATCCACACAGTAGAAAGTATATTCTTGGCCTCATGTACAACACAGCTCTTGTGTTAATCAGAAGGGAAGAAAATCTTGTCTTTGCCTGGCAGTGAACTCAAAAAAAAAAAAAAAAAAAATCAGTAAGAGGTTCAACAGCACATCAATTAACAGGTAGCAAGCCAAACAGGGAAGGGATGTATAAAAGAGCCAGAAGTATGAAGTGCCTGAAATTTTAAAAGGAATTTCAGAAGACTAAGCATACCTTACTCTTTTAAACAAGCAATAAATAAGCTCAAGTTAGCAACATCAATCTCCAATTGCACAGCTTAAAGAGAGTGCAAGATAGAAGTCACTGTATATTTTTGTATGATGTAGACCTCTTGCTTATTCTACAAAGGAGGCTGGAACACCTCATTTGGAACAGGAAGCAAGAGGTCCTAACTAAATATTCAATTCAAGGTCAATACTACTGTAAATGATTTTCACTTCTAGAAATCTAAATCCAAGTTAGCAAACAATTTACACTAAAACAGATTTGCTGATATCTAAGCCTATTGCCTGTCTATGCAGAGCTGGGATGTATGCAACACAAAGACCAATCTGGTGGCTTATAGGCAGATTTATTTGCTTTTACAGCTTCAGTCTTGAGCTTGTTAAATTTGTAAAGATCAGATTTTAATCAATATAAAAATAACAATCAGAAGAAAAATGTCTATCCTATATTATTATGTCATAAGATCTATAATGCATCATATAAAGTGAGAATCTTTTTATTGCTCAAGCACTAGTTTTCATCTCAGGGACTGGACTATACAGAAGATTGGTAGTGAAATACAGATTGGCAATGGAAAAGCTAGCTTTTCATTGGCAAGCTGCCAGCTAACTCCTGTCCCATCAGCAGAGATCCTCCTTGGTTTTCTGCAGCCAGCAGGCAGCTGCCCTGCTCCACTACTTACTAGATGCATTTCTGTATCAGAAAAATGAAACACTGCCTGGAATGGAAACTGCCCTGGGCCAGCGTGCAGCATTGCCCTCCCACAGGCTGCTGGCAGGCCTGGAGTCACAGGTGTAACACCTGTGTTGTCACCTTGCTTGCTTATGAAAACAGGTATTGAGCTTCAACTGCCCTACTGTGTTTCACAGCATTCCATTCAGCTACAGAGCACTTTTGAGGAACTTCTGAGAAACTACTACCTGTCTAAGTCATGTTGTTTTGCCATGTTCCTTGCCCTTTTTGAAAGTCATACCAATACTGTTTGGCACTTAGATTGCTTTGCCTTGTGCAGACCCATATTGAAATTGCACTCAACGCTCTTTGCTGGGAGGCTGAAGGCTACCACCTGCTTGCCAGGAGCAGAAACACTGGAAATCTAAGCTGGGAATGTAATTAATGATGTCTGTTCCTGTGACCAGGAGAACACTGACTCAAGACATGAAGTAGCAATTACTGAAGTCCATTTACAAAACTGTGAGCAGGAACTCTACTGTCATAATGAGCAACAATATTCTACAAACTGGGTAGATGCATCATTCAAATGAGCACTCACACTGAACACAGGCAAACAGAGGCAGAGACATAACACACTCAAGGAAAAAATGTCAGCCTGGCAGCAGGGGGGAAGAATTCCAAGGAGAAAGGAGGCTTTTATATCTGAAGATTACTGGGCTTCCCAGGAACATTCCAACTTCACAGAAATAATTGCTCTGTCTACACCTTCATATCCTGGACATGCTAGAACTAAGCAGGTCTTGGCAGGTGCTACTTCTTTTATGCTTTTATGATGCTTTAAAGATTATTGCCATTATCATCATACCTGCAAGTATTTCTTGGTGCCACCGAGGTCAAAAAGATGCCAGGCAATAGAAGTCACACCTAATCTTCACTTTACAGTCACAGATCTGTTTTTAAGACAGCAGTAGATACTACAAAAGGGAAATTCCCATTCCTCTACAAGTCAATGGTAAAACCACCTTTCAGGTACCTCAAAGTCTGGAACATAACCTAAAGCACGAGAAATACATCAGCAGCTCAGGACTTTGAATGCTCCAGGCAAGATGTACCACTTATCACTGATATCCAGCACTGGCATGCTGGACTGCATTATATAATTACAGGAAGAGAAAACACTTTCTAGAGAAGAAATCTCAAACTTGGAGCAGACAAAAAAGTGCTCAGGGTGCTCACCTCATATATGTTGCTTTTCCAGGGCAAGAGCAATTCCATTAGAAATTCTTCTTCTTTTTATTGTGTAAACCAACAGTCAAGGAACAAGCTGGAGAGAGAGGGGCATATGCCAACTTGCTGGTGGAGTTCTAGGTGTGGGGGCAGGTCCCTGACGTTAAAAAAAATGGTAGAAGTAATCAAACCTGATTGTTTCCTCTCTCAGGACAGTTACTGTCTGCTTTTCCTAGACTGAGCTACAGACTACACCAATCTACAGGGTTGAGGTATAGAAAGCTTTTTTAAAAAACATACAGAAAAGTACACTAAAATTTCAAAACTAACATGTAAAAACCTTTCACACACCAGCTAACAAACTTAGCTTGAGGCTGTGGGATTACTCAAGCCATGCTTGAGATGGCTTGGCAAGTTTTCGTGCAGTTATGGGTTTGAGAAATGTCCTCACCAGTCCTGGACACAGCCACACAGCAGGATGTCCCCACATCTGGCAGCATTTACTATTGCTCTCCTGCCTCTGGCAGGGAAAGGAAGAAAGAATGGGGACTAGTATGTCGCCAGTGTTCTTTAGCTGGCTTGAGGTATAAAGGGAGAATGGCTTTCCATCTTCTCAGCCATCAGCTCCAACTGAGAGCTGCACTGAAACGGCTTTACTTGCTGGCTTATCCCAACTCTGTAATACTGTAATTGACATTAGAGATTCATTGAGGCACTCCGTTTTCTTATCGGTGTTATATTGCATCAATAAGCACACTGCTTAAACCACACTAAACCATCATGCTTTTAAAAACCAAAGCTATTCAGAAAGGGAAAAACTCCAAACAAAGCCATTTAAACCCAAGAGAATTTTATTTTATTAGTATTCTGATAAACATATAATGACAAAGGAGTGTATAGCAAAATTATCTCAGAACACAGCTTTTTTTGGTGTCTCCAGATGGAAACAGCTTGATCCTGTCAGTTTTCTAATTTATCTAGAATAAAAAAAAAAAAATAGTTTGGGCAGAGGGATAAGGGGGAATGACTTCTAGCTTGCTCCAGGTAAAAGGCTCTCTCACTCTAGAGAAATAGCTTTGAGTGACACAATATCCTGGAACACTGCAGTAGTAGAGAAAGTGATGATTTGTAGTTGAGAAAGAGGAAGGGAGGGTAGAAGCAAGAAATAGTCAGCATAGTTTTTCATTTTACCTTTCCACATCTGCATTGGTATCTCTCTGAGAAGGCACAAAAATAAAGGTATTTCCTAACTACACTGTTGCAGAATTTTTCAGCAAATCTACTAACCAATCATAAAACAGGTCTCAGTGTCCACAAATCCTTTCAGGGTGCACCTGGAAAATACTATACCTTTTTTCAAAGGTAGCATTCATAAACTCTGAGTGTATTTTGCAAGTTTTACATCTGATGAGATCACTTCTTGGTTTTCTCTGTGCCAAAGCACACAGAACTCAGGCCAAATTCTGTCCTCATTTAAAACCAAACTGGTTGGTTTCAGATGGGTGTACAGCCCAGGTCAGAATTGGCTCTAATCCTGTATTTTCTGAATGAAAAAGACATGATCTCATCAGGGCATTAAAGGTCCTCTATAGGATGAGTAGTCACATACAGAATGGTCTGCATCTGTCAAACAAAGCCAGCATGCACAAATGAACCACATCCTACATGAGCCCTCATCCCACTTAGCATAAAAATTGAAGTAAACCCTAGTGGTACAAACAGCCTATTACAGCTTTAAGACAAATGTAATTTGACAAAATTTGCCGATGTTGAGAAAGCTTTTTTTGTTCCCAAGAAGTACCAGGCAGACTCAGTTTGACCAGAAAACAGCTACCATGATGCCAAGTGAGAATATTCAGTGCATGCTGGGTTTAATATACGTTCTTTTCCCGTTCAGACCTCAATTCTTCAGTCTTGACAGGACTTCTAAGAATCTCTCTAGCATCAGTTTTAGTGTTTCTTAGTAAAGAGATGCTATTAAACTGAAATTAAAACAATTAAACTGTAATTAAATCCAAACTTGTGAAAACCAGGAGTGGGAGTACATACTCAGAAAGCAAAGCAGAAATACTGTGCCCTACTTCATAGTTCACACATTAGGCTTCCGATTAGTAACAATTCAGCATGGCTAACTACTTCTCCAAGGAACTCTGCAGATTGTAAGGAAATGTATACAAGTTATGACAATCATATATTTAATAACTAACTCTACATACTCTACTACTCCTAATGGCTCTTGTCCATGCAAAGGGCTTTCTTTGCCTGAGAGATACAAGTAACACTCAGCAAAAATATGTAAGGCAGCCCAAGAGATAGAGTTGATCTCTGTCATGTAATCTGAAACTATAAAATAGCTACTTGGTGAAGCTTGTTCAGAGATGAGCACAGCCTCAGAATAATCTAACAGCAATAGCATGTAATATAGTGAATGAGCACAATTTGAAACCAATTAACATTATGACAGTATTGGTAAGCATATTGTGCAAACACCTATAATATGGCACAGTATTGCAGTAAACATGGAGGAGGAAAGAGGAAAATAAAAGTTGTCAACTTTTGTACATAATCAATGAGACATAAACTCAGAATCTTAGCAGAAGCAGATTCTTGGCAGAAACTTTCTTATTTTTAAATAATTTCAGAGTGAGCTTTGTGCTAAGAAGGTCCATCCCATGGTTTCTTTTTTTCCCCCCAGAGCTGCTTAACAAGTCTCAATCCTACTTGGAATTGGTCAGTCTCGTGCTGAACATAGTGGCCAAAAAAAAAAATCCACATTAGTAAATTGAATTGGGCAGAAACAATACCTACGTACCACAAGACTGAAAGCACTTGTGCATTGACTCTTCAAAGAAGAGATCCAACTTTTTCCTCATTTGGCAAGTAGTTATAAGTCTTGAAAAGCCTTTTATGGTCCACAAATAGGACAGCAGTTACCAGAAACTAAAGAGTCATCTGTAAAACCTACAACGTATTAGAGAACTGAATACAACCCACACTGAACAGTACTTTGATTTTACTTAAAATAGGTGCAGAACAATGCACACTATGAATTATGTGCAATTCAGTTCACATATATATTACAGAACACACTGAAATCCTCCTGCCAGCAGCTACAGGGGTCCAGCATAAAGCCACATTGAGGACCTGTGGTGCCTGCTTCAGAGCAAGAGCTTTAACTCATCTTCACTCAAAGACAGACTGAACAAGAGAACGTTTTACGTGTGATTCAGAAGGTGGTACCAATACCTTAGGAAAGCATATAAAAAGGGGAAATTCCTTTTGGTGGTTCTGAGTATTTCTTGAAGCAATATCTAAAGATATATTGTGAATATTTTCAGTTTAGTTTTATAAAAAGCAAACCCTCATAAGTATGACTAAGCAAATAAGGCCTTTATTTTCTGTTCCTGCAGCAAATTGTTTTATTTAGTAACATTTCAAAACACCTAGAATAGGGTAATATTAGATTTTCTACTTTTTTTTTCCCCCTGAAGAGTCCAGAGAAGGGCCATGAAGATGAGAGAACTGAAGCACCTCTCCTATGAAGACAGGCTGAGAGAGTTGGGGTTGTTCAGCCAGGAGAAAAGAAGGCTCCAGGGAGACCTTAGAGCACATTCCAGTACCTAAAGGGGCCTACAAGAGAGCTGGAGAGGGACTTTCTACAAAGGCATGGAGTGACAGGACAAGGAGTAAGGGTTTTAAACTGAAAGTAGGTACAAGGAAGAAATTCTTCACTATGAGCATGGCGAGGCACTGGAACAGGTCTCCCAGAGAAGTGATGGATGCTCCATTCCTAGAAATGTTCAAGGTCAGGTTGTATGGGACTCCAAGACCCTGGTCTTGTGGAAAGTATCCCTTCCCAATAGGGATAAAGGTTCAAACTACATGGCCTTTAAGGTCCCTTCCAATCCAAACCATCCTATGATGCAAACTTGAAAGTTAATTCAATTGTCAAAATTAAATGCACTTTGTACATCTATTCCAAAATTTTGCAGTGAATAGTGTTTTTAAGGTCTTGTTTCAACATTTCCACAAGGAAGTTTTTTGCTGGAAAGGATCAGATTTAATTCTTCTTTATATAAATAATGTTAATATTTAAAAGCAAAAAAATCGGTTATTGTAAAAGAGAAAACAGTCTTTTAGAGCAATAACACAAAATAAACCCTTCAAGGGAGGGTTGTGACTTTGCAACTGATTAGTCTTTTAAAAATAAAAAAGCTAAATCCTATAACAGTTGAATCAAAACCAATATTTAAATTTAAAAAAAAAAAAAGTTGTGGCTTAGCCAAACCCCTTCTTAAACGAGATTAAACTCCTTAAGTAAATATGGCTAATTTTTTCTTCAGATAATGCTGAATCAGATGTTGTCAAGTGTATCTGTCAGCTGAAAGCTAAATTGCACTTATTCCATCTAAAAGAAATGTAGGTCTTGACTACATTCCTTTCTGCATATTAAGTGTCATGCACTGTTAGTTTCATGAAACATGAGTCTCAGAACAACACTCATCCCCCTCAAAGAAAAGTGTACAAATGGGAAGCCACAAAAAGGACACAGCCTAGAGCCAGGGTCAGAGCACATGTGTTTTCATGCACATGCAGAGGATGGGAAGGTCTGTACAGCTCTTGGCTCTGCACAGATTAATTCTCACTCTTCACCAGACTGCAGATGTACACTAATGCTTTCATTGCTGTACCCAGAGGCATCAGTATGGAGGGTCATTATGTCTCATTCCTTATGCCAGCCAGAGTTTAGCACAGTTATTTGTCAGATTTTCTGGGTTAGCACCATCCTGTTTATTCTATCACACTATAATAAGTGAGATCTTCAGTACAGTTGCCTGGACATTTATTTTGGATTTACCATCTCTCATGGATCCAAATGAATATGGACTAAGTAGTGAAACTGCTGAAGGTACACAGATGCTTTGGAGTGTTTCTATTGTTGCACAAAATTACTTTTGACTGCATATTTGAAAAGCAGGATAGGTGATTTCCAGGTATATCAATTTTGAGATGACAGCTCCCCATGATCGCCTTTTCAGCTTCCATAGGGAAGCTCCTATTTCTTCCCATGAGTATAACATCCAGTAAGACAAATGAGGTGTCTGGGACCTTCCATGAAACCTTGGGGCTAATGCCAGGAGGGTTTTATTGCTCTTGGTGTCATATTTGGTTAGCAAGAACTCCCATAATAATTTTACCCATCTTCTTTAGCGTGATACCCTGGTCAGTGGCATGCAGTTAAACACTACCAATAGTATTCCTAGACAGAGATTAGAAGCAGTCTTTCTTTCTGTGGTTTCCTTTCTCAGTTTCCATCTTTCCACATCCCACTTTGTTTCCACAGCTTTTCCCCACTTCCACCAGTAGGCAATGTTGTAAATAAAAGATGCTCAACCATCCCTCCTACTTCCTTCCCTCTGACCTTTCTGCAATACCACAAACAAGGCAGCCAGGCTGCAGACCTGTCATTGTGCCACACAGCGCCAGGAGCCACAGCAGTGACTTAAACCAAAAATCCAACTCAGATTTAAAGGCATTTAATATATCGAAAAACCTGTACAGAGCATTCACCTCTTATTTGGCCTGACTTTTCCACCCAATTCCTCAGACAAATTCCAACAGCACTGACCTATGTCAACAGCTACTTTTATCTTGAACTTGACTGTGTCACCTTCACTGCAGGCTCACAAATTGATCTACGATTCCCTTTTACTCCTGATAGTTAGACAGTAGCAGACTGTCCACACATCTCCTCAGTGAGGCAGGAAATTCTGTAGTTTGTCATAAAGGTAAGTGTATCCCCGATGAACACCTTCCCATTACAAGTTTCTTTTATCTCCACAGAGGGTCTGTGTTTTTTCCTGCTATTTTACCAGGTCTGACTCATCACGTTTCTCAGTGTGGTGCCCTGTTTCAGCTTTATCAGTTAAAAGTACAAATACATTTTATACACAGTAATCCTCAAAACTGCTCTGTAACATGGGAAAGTGTTATTCATGCTCTTTTATTTATACTCAGAAAAAAAAATACTCTCATTCAGTGCTACACAAACCTTAGAAGAACAAAGCCCAACTACTATAACAGGACAACATGTTCAGAACTTGAAAGTAAGGTTGGTAAGCAGCCAGGTAACACACTAATGAATAAGATACCTATAGTCTACTAAATGGCTAATGAAGTTATCAAAGACACCTGTAGCATTTTATAAAGGAAAATAAAAAAAATCCCAAATATGGCATTTAAAAAAAATACACAATAAACTCATGGTTTATTAATTTGTCCACTTAGAGCATTAACAAATTAGCTAAAAAATCATCTTTTTATGATAGAAGTCTTGCCTGGTTATATAAAACTACACATATAATGGAAATTAGTCAACATGTAAATATGAGAGATGCAAAAAGTGAAGGCTACTGAACACTCAGATGCCACTGCATGCATGAACTATTTGTTCACCAAAATGTTATTATACTTGTCCTTCATCTGTCCTGATTAAACAAAGTAGTGGGGCATAGTGGGGCAAGGCTGAACCTTGGAAAAGAAGGTGTGGAAAGATTCTGGAGCAGTAGTTGTGGACACAGGTAAGCATCTCCTCATAGAACTGTATTTGTAAGTGACATTGGCCTTGCAAATACTTATTGCAGTGGGAGACAGAGACCTCAGAAAACATAAACCAGATTAGCACTACAGCTGTTCTGATTTTTCATCAGGACTGATTTGGACATGAGCATAGTGGAGAGACTAGGAAGATAAATATGGACCAAAGCTGAAGTGTGTGTATCACACAAAACTAATGATAATCAATAGCAGCTGTAGCACAGCTTACATTAGTAATGTTGTCTACTTTAATAAATATCCTAAGGATTATAAAGGGTTATAAAACCATCATAACTTCAAGATTTGTTTCTGTACCTAACAGTGATAATTGGACTCATTTCTTTCTGCATGTTAGGCAAACAACTAGCAATGATGAAGGAAAAGTCAATCATGACAATTAAACTTTACAATCGGCCCTGTGATAAAGTTAAGGCCATTGGCAAAATAACTCTACATGTAGTGATGTTCTCTTTCCAGTTTGCTTCCCTGAGATTTGTTGAAAAACATCCATCTCAGCAACAGATATGATAAAGACAAGCTGTGGTTTTTCCCTAAAACAAAGTAGAGTGGCCAGTAGGCAAAAGCACCCCAGGAGAACACAAATACACTTGCTTTTCCCTGAGTTTCCTGTGTGACACTTAATTTGTCTATTTTTCCTCTGCAAAAAGGGAGGTACTTACACAAGAGCTCTGTAGAACTCACTGACTCCTGAAAACTACCAATTACTAGACTGAACCAGCAACAGGTACATGAGAAAGAAGGCTGGCATGCTAATGTCCCTGTAGCAGGGCCTGTTCCAGTAGGACAAGTGGTAATGGTTTTAAACTATAAGAGGGTAGATTTAGACTAGATATAGGGAACAAATTTTTTACAAGGAGGGCGAGACACTGGAACAGGCTGGCCAGAGAGGTGATAGATGCCCCATC
Source organism: Manacus vitellinus (assembly GCF_001715985.3). Taxonomy (NCBI): domain Eukaryota; kingdom Metazoa; phylum Chordata; class Aves; order Passeriformes; family Pipridae; genus Manacus; species Manacus vitellinus. The sequence continues at coordinate 11,804,994 of NW_021939471.1, read as the reverse complement.
CCTGGAAATGTCATCCAGGATTACATTGGAAGAGGTTCTGAGCAACCCAGTCTAGTTGATGTCTCTGCTCATTGCAAAAGGGTTGGACTAGATGACTTTTAAAGGTCCCTTCCAACACAAACTATCCTATGACAATTTAAGTTATAATTTCACTGCCCTTGGTGTTTTCCCTTCTTTTCCCCCTCCAAGATATAATCTGCTACTGATTAATCATCAGAAAAAGGAAAATCAGTTTAACAGGCAATAGTTTAAAACTCAAAAGTGCTTAAATAAAGACTTCCAATAACCAAGCCCTGACTAGGGTCTAGTAACACAATGCTTTTGTTTGATTAGGGTAAACAGAAAGTGAGGCTGCTACCTGTGGGTCTGGCCATTAACTTGTCCTCCCTTTCAAAGGTCTGCATTTAGGTCTCAAATGCTCAGAAAGATGACGACATTTCTCTTACAAAATATAATCAGTATTGCAGTTTTAGGCTTACCAAGTTTAATTTCTCCTACCTATTATTGTTACATATAAAGATTGTTTATTAAGACAACAGCTGATGCAAGAAGAGAGGGCAGTCACACCAGGGTTTGCTTGCTCTGCAGTACATTCCTCCCTACCCCCTGGCAGCCTGCAGGCTTTGCCCATGACTGCCTACAGTACAGCACAACCCAAGGTCCTCACAGAACTGGGGACTCCTGTGTACCCTCTTCCACAAGGCTCTTGGAGCTACTGCCAAAATCCTGGCCTCACTGAGTTAGTAGGAAGTGTGCCAATGATTCCCACAAGGCTAAGCTTCATCCTTTGCTGAGGCTGTGAAGTGTAAACAGCCTTGACTTATTTCCAACAACACACTGATGTTTGCAGGCTGCAGGAACATGCATATATTCAGTGTCATGTGTCATTCAAACTTCACCAACTTGCACTGTTCTTTCAGAACAATTTCCAGGAGTAGGAGGATATTTTTTTAGTTTTATTTCACGTTGAAGAATGCTTTCTCCATCCCTGGAGGTTTTTAAGATGAGGCTGGATGTGACACTTAGTGCCATGGTTTAGTAACCACGGTGGTAGTGGATCAAGGCTTGGACTTTATGATCTCAGAGGTCCCTTCCAACCCAGCTGATTCTATGATAACAAAATCTGATTTTACATTTACTATCCATGTTATTTCATGACATAGGTCAGCAATAATATTAAATACAACACATCATTGTACTAAGTCACATCATAAGCTTTATAAACATAATGACATGTCGGATTAAGGCACACCTGGAATATTCTATTTTTTTTGAAAACTTTCAGGGTGACTGCTGCTACTTAGTACTCTTGAAACTTCTTATTTTCTGTATCAAAATATTTCCTTTTCCCCCCTGTTATGAGACTTATTGTTATTTTCCAGATCAAATTAGCAAACTATTTCTAAACTGTAAAGCAGTTACTTTCAATACCTTTGAGCTTCTCGTATTAAATGAAAACAGCATCTTTCGACTATGGGGCCTGTCAGGGACTACAATTACTCAGTACCTAACCAGAAATAATACAAAACCTATATGTTTTAGCTATATATAAGGCATTGTAAGTCTTAGAATTACAGTGCTCTATTAGCCAACTTGAGGTTTCAAGTGCCTTCTACTATACTTAATTTCAAAAAAAGTTCTAATATAATTTTTTTGTCTGGAATACGAAAAGAAAACATATTGAAAATTCTAATATAAAAAGTTATCCATGTAAACCAGCTCCATGTCTGAGTTGAGATACTGAGAAATGGAGAAAGTTGAAAGGATCCAGTTTATTAGAAAAAGATACTTAAAATTTTTATTTAATAACCTGGAATTGGTAGAAGTTGTTCATCATTTTCCCTCCACAGCAAAAAAGTTGCTACAAGTCTTGGGTTTCTGTCTGATTCTGTTTTTCCAATACTTTCAGGTTTTGATTTATTATGATTATTCAAGAACGAGTTTCTAATATCAGATTTTTGCATAACGATGCTACAAGCATTAGGATGGACATCGTACAGAAGGGAGTAAGAGTAGCGCAGTGCCAGGCAGAGACCAGGAATATCTGCTCAGACCACAGCCATGCTCTGGCCTCTAAGAAATTTTCCACGAGCAAAGGAATTTCCAGAGCAAATAAGCTACTTACTGCACCTCCATTTTCTCCCACTGCAGGTTGTCATTACCTTTTCATAACATAGCTCATCGGTCCCTATACCACATGACATTCTGTAACTATTCAGTTTACCATTTGAAATACTGGTATGAGATTTACTCATATGGCTTCCCTGTGACACAGCCTCAACACCTCTGCCTTTTGTTCTCAGGAAACCAGCTCCCCTGGGAAGGGGAGTTTGACAAAATGCTGAAGTCCCAGTTCCTTTGCCTAACGGGCTGCAACTCCCCTCAGGTTTCTTTTGGCTTGCTCTCGCAATACCAAAAGGAAGATTAATAATTCCTAACTTGTAAACTCAGCTAATCAAAGCCCTGAGCATCTATTTTGAATAAGTGGGAGAGCACAAGCCTTCTCCTGGCCTCCTAAGCAGCAGTACACTCTTTTTACAGAGTGAAGAAATTGTTCAGTCTAAACAGTGACAAATAATTATCCTTTCTGGTCAAGATAACACATACAGAGGAAAAGGCACTGAAGTTGAAGTATATGCATCAGGGCACAGTGTCATCTGGGACTTCTCTAGTTATTTGGGAGGACCCAGAAAAAGAAAGATCAAGGCAGAGGAGAGAAGGCTGAGCAGCATGCACAAGAGGAATAAACATTAGAACATTTAGAGGAAAAGTGGGTTCAGCCAAAGTTGAAGCATAACCAACCTCTTCCTCCAGGCTCAGAAACGCAAGCATTCCCAAGCACGGCAGCCACCCACAGTCATCAGCACCCACACAGAGGAGTTGGGGGGGCACCCTGCAGCTCCCACCACCCAGTCCCAGGGGACAGCAGTTACACTGCTCCCAAATACCTCTATAACCACTCACACAGCAACCTCCACAGCACTTAGTCCACAGTAAATCCTCATCAGCATTTACTCTGAGGAATTAAAGGATTACTTCATTAGAACTGCCTGAAATAAATACCCTGAAGACAACTTCTTTAATAGTTTACTAAGTGAACAAGCCCAGTTTAGCTGATGCATCCCTAAGAGCTGAACAAGATTAAACAGTGGCCTCCTATTGCCCTCTCCCAGTTCCCATCAGACCCACTCCAGCACAGGCCAGGCATCAGCCTCCTCCTTCACCACATCTCAGGTCCTCAGCCAGACCCCTCACAGTACAGACAGCACCCAACCTCTGTCTCCTGCTTTCAAGAACCCAGAATTCCCCTCTGCTTTAGCCAGCATCAGTCCCAAGAGCCAGGCTGCATGTACCTCTGTGTCAGTGCACTACAGGGCTGATCCCATAACCCTTTATTAGTGCGAGCATCTCTGCCAAGCTTTCATATATAACAGGAGCCAGACAGCCCAGAACCACAGGAGAACTGAGAAGTGTTCAAGCAAGCATGGAAAAGGTTGAGCTCTTGCTGTCCAACTGCTTCTATGAATAGGCAACAAATTTATGTGGTTGATCTTCCAAAGATAACCCTCTTTACTAAATAAAAATCCCTTGTTCCTCAGTTCCAAAATAATTCTACATGTCCCAACTTGCAAGACAGCAGCAAACTAACTCCCACAGTACATTTAGAGGGTATACACATATGCACAGAGAAGAAAGATCAAGAAATAAGTGATAGCAGCTTATCACTGCTTAGATAGAATGAGGTAGTACAATTATATCAGGAGGAGGCAGAGGGCAATGGAGGCATTGGAAAGTTTATGGAAATAGCACAAAGTTTGTCCAATCTGTCACCATAACACTCACCTGCACATTCTACTCCAGTTTCTATTGCAGAGGTAAATTTTAAGACCAGATTAGCTCAACTTGTCATGGAGTTAGCCAGTTCTCCTCAGTGTCCAGCCTGGAGAACAGGAGGCTCCAGGGAGACCTTGTCACCTTTTAATACTTAAAGAGGGCTTTTAAGAAATAGGGGGACAAACAGTTTAGTAAGGTCTGTTATGATAAAACAAGGAGTAATGTTTTTAAACTCAGCAAGGGTAGATTTAGGTTAGATATAAGGAAGACATTTTTTGTGAGAGTAGTGAAACACTAAAACAGGTTGCCCAGAGAGTTGGTAGATGTTCCAACCCTGGAAGAATCCACGGTCAGGCTGGATGGGGCTCTCAGCAACCTAATGTAGTTGAAGATGTCCCTGCCTCTTGCACAGGGGTTGGACCAATTGATCTTTAAAGGTCCCTTTCAACACAAACTACTCTGTGTCTGTCACCAAGTTCTGAAGATACTGGCAAGTTTAGGAAACATCATCTATTTTAATCTAAGCTTCAAGCTCATTTGGATTTTTTTTTTTTTTAATATCTAAAACAACGCCTATGAAGCCTGAAAAAGTTCTAAGCATTAATTTTTCTTTAAATCAAGCATGGCTTATGTCCAAGTGCTTCCAGGACATCAGCTGAAACCCTGCCCAAGCCAACCTAGACTGCAGAAATTCAGCAGTATTACATTATACAGATTCAGCACTTCATAAATTGCAGTTTGCGTCACATTCAAGCAACACCAAAGAAGAGCACAGTGGGGAGATGTTACAAATTTTCTTTGAGGAAAGGAGAATCTAGTCACCATCTTATCTTTTTTTTCATCTGAAATGCGCTGGTCCAGAAAGAGAAACCAATATAGCCAGTGGAGACACCTCACCTGGGAATTCATTATTAAAATTCAGTTATGAGTAATTCCCTATCCTTTAAATCCAAGTTCTCAATTTCATGACATGAGCATCAGACAAGAGCACAATAATTCAAATGACCACTTGATATCAGTCAAATGCTGTAAGGCATTCCCAGATGTTTATAGAAGTTGAAGGAGGCAGAAAACAAATGTTCTACCCAAGGGTTTTTCTACATGTTAGCCACGGAGACCCCTGCATTATTGACCTCATCTCTCCTACCTACTGCTCTTGCCTGGAAGGCCAGAAGTTCCATGCTCATGCTTATTCCAGGCAAGGTGCCACCACAGCTGCACCTAAAGTTAGACCTCCAAGTTCAAAATAAGGTTACTTAACTTATCACTAATGGAAACACAAAACAGACATGCAAACTTCCCAGATACTGTAGCTCAATGTGGAAAGGTTGTGACTTGCTGCCTGAGCTTATTGCAGGAATCAAAGAAATATCCAGGCTCTCTAAGGAGTCCATTTTAGCTTCTTCAGACAAGTGATCAAGCCCTGGCTAAGCCCTGTGCCAGCTGTTACTAACTACAACCATCAGCCCAGCCACAGCTACAGGAACTATCTCTACCAAAGCCCATTGGTAACAAAATAAGAAGCCTGAGCATTCTCTCCCAGTGTTAGGGAAGTGTATTTCTGGAGCCTTAAAAAAAAAAAAAAAAAAAAAAAAACAAAACAAAAAAACCCACAGGAATGCTGTTGAATTTAGTGGTACTGTCTCATACATGCACCTTAATTGTAGTGTTTATATACACACACAAATATAAATTAATACAAAAATCTTGGCTAGTCTGCTTCTTTCCACAATCATCAGGATCTGTGTTATGGTAAGGAACTTTTGCCATACAGGGTAGTAAAAACTAAAGATGAACAGCATGACTGCAGGTACTTTTTCTGCAGCTACAGTCATTTTTTTGGTATTTACTCTTGGGTTGTTCCTTTGATATATCTTCCAGTCAGTCTAATATATCAGCACGGTCTTCATATAAATTTAAACTAAGAAAAAAAATAATTCCTCATCATTTGCAAAAGCAGGAGGAAACATTGCACCTCCCTTACCAGGCTTCCAGACAGATTGCATAGAGGCAAAAGTTGTGAGGAGCCTCTTTCATCTACTTTGGTTGAAATCTTGAAACCAGAGGAGTTTTGGAATCTGCTGTTAACTGCCCAAGCTTGCAACCAGTTGCAGTCTCCCTTGAGAAGTGTCAGTGAGTAGCTACAAAAATATTCTGTGGGATCTCAGAGACTTCAGTAAGGGTTATACATTGGTATTTTCATCACTTTTCATGAAGTGTTTTAAGTGTTAATAATGAAATTGGCCAGAGACTATTAAATACTGACTGAAGTGACAGCTCTGCTATATTATTACAGTGTTTGCACAGCAATCATTCTGCAGGTTAAGTTATTTTAGGATGAGTGCTGTTTAAATTAAATATAGTCCCCTGTGTTCTTGTTTCATTTAAAGTCAACTACAGACTGCATGCTTCGACATTGTGTAAAGTCAGTAAGTTTTGCTAAGTTTCAATTGTTGCTTTTGTTTTTACCCCCTTGGTATTCTTTTTACCAGGCAAAATGGGGAATTTGAAAGAATCCTCCTGCAATACTTCACAGGTTTTCATAGCACACACCACAACAGAGCATGAGTGATACTAACTTGGTGAAAACAAGGCTTAAATAATTTAAACCAAATAGCACACACAAACTCTGCACACCATCTTTGCCACCAGCACTGGGCTTCAACTACAGAAAACCTGAATCTGAACATCCAACTTTTTTCTACAAAAATCACTAGCACATTGAGTCAAAGCGGACAAAGACAGAAAATCCCAGGTCTATTCCACACAGATCCTTCTCTACAAGTACAGGCAAGAGAACTACTGTATTTAAGACAGAAAGAACAGTGTCAGTCTTTGCTATGCTATTAACATGGCTGGACACAAGCGCTTACCTATTGCAGAGTATTTTTCAGATGTGTGTTATCTCCTTCAAGCAATTTATGTCATTAATGAGATTTAACTAATAGCTTTCCTAGAAAGTGAGCACACTGCAGTAGTTGTAATCCACCTATTTCCCAACAGGGAAATGTTTCAAGTTGCAGTTTATACTCCACTTTCCCTGGTGGATTGAGAACCCATAACAAACATTAGCATTGTATCCATTATTAATACTTATTCATGTACATTTTAATAAACACCACATACATATGCATATAAGTACATGCTCTGCATCAGGCTTTGAACTGCTTATGGCAAGATATTTGCCAGAGTATATACTGTTCCTGCTATGCCACCAAGCGCATTTACTGTTAGCTGAGAGATAGTCTAATTTATAGAACTAGAAAGACTAAAGAGACCAGCACTGCAAGGCTGCAGGAAAACAAAGTTGGAAAATAAAGCAGCAAATTAGATGGAGGTCTGCAGGATAGCCCCTTCCCAAAGGCACTGCCAGAGAACAAGCACAGCCCACAGTGGGTGAGGAGGTCACATTTAGTTACAGGGCTTATTTCAATTTTGACATGAAATGACTATACTCAGGCTGGGGTGGATGCAGGAGAAAGAAGCAGCAGGATACTCTAATAATAATTTTTATTACCATGAGAGCTATAACAAGACTAGACCCAACAGAAACACTAAAAAGGATAAAAACCTCTCCCTGACATCTAAAGATATGCCAGCAGTGCACAGATAGTGCATTCAACTCAGCAAACTTCAAGCTGGTCAATCCCCAGTATCAGTAATTTTTCAGAGACAGGACAGACCACAATCAAAAAAGTCTGACCCACACTCAGCTCAATACTTCCATATCTATACAGCCATAGGATATAAACCCAGCAAATTTAAAACCAACATGCAAAAGACATTTGCTTAGGAAACAGTTGCAGTACCTTAAAACACTTCAGTCCCTTCTTCCTCTGTCATAAAGTTACACATCATCCAGAACCCGACAACTTCAGTGACATAACACCTCAGTAACTTACCTGCCGGTTCTGCAAAAACAGGCTTACACAAAGCTGACAGCAGCCCAGTGCTCCCACCAGCTCCTGTAATATAGCACAGCCCTCATTGCAAACAGCTGGCACCAGTAACAACCTAAACAGCTCCACCTGGGGCATGGGGAGAGGACCCACCAAACAGAACCCACACCTGAAGCACTGCAACATAATGGGGATGTATCTGAAATGTCAGAGAGCTGAGAATAAGAGAACTGCAAGTGAACACAGCTAAACCAGGCAGATCAAAACGCTGTGTCATAAGTTTTATTGAGGAAATAGTTTCATTCTCATAGGTTTTTTTTCCCCTTTATGTCAAACTTAAATGTGTGGGTTTTGATAACAGAACATATGGGATATTGCCGTGTGAATGTACACAAATCTCTAAACAACTGTGTGGAATGGGCTTGTGGATGTTTCCTGAAGGACAGAAGGCAGTGAGGAAGAGGCAGCCTAGGGAGTGCCGGATGGGGGATACCAAACACTATCAGGAAGCTGAGAAGTTTGGGGTATTTGAATACATGCTAAATCACCTATTCCATGAAAAAGGCCAGTCAACGCAATTAGCAGACTTTTATTTACCACTTTTTCTAAACATTGAACTGTGGAAAGCTGGGCTTCAGGTAGTTGGGGAAGAATGAAATGAAATTATCAAAATAGTTAACTCACATTTGGCTGAATTTGTGTTTGCAGAATAGGAAAACCTTTGGACATCATCTTTAGAAAAGATTTGTTTTCTGGATGCCTAAAGTAACGCCCTAGAAGAATTCTGCAGTTCTGAGCAGACAAGCTCATCACTCCTAGAGCTAGACTCCTTCTAGCTGCCATGAGATGGAGGTTCCAAATCCCCAGGTAATGGAAGATTTTGACACATGCCACATGTTCCTAGAGTTTGCCATGCTACAAACACTCAGTGTCACTGAACACAGTAGACCCCCTCAGCTGAGTGTTGTTTAACTCATGCGTAGATATTTGCAGCGTCAGGGGTCTGAGCGATAAAGAACTCATGGGATATACTACAATAAAACCTGGTACCAGCAAATTCTTGCTTGAGTAGCATTTATGAAGATTTATTGTAAATATATGTAAACATTAAGTAATAAGTGTTGTAAAATATCAGATTGTTACATGCTTTAGCTGCTCTGTATGAAAACATTTTACCTAAGATAGCTTCTAAAGTAGTCCATGAATATCCATGCTTTGCCATCTGCTTTTGAATTGAATGATCCCTCGAAAGCAGCACCATAAATACTTCCACAAATGAGTGATCTGCTCACATTATATCCCCTAATGCTATCTTATGGCAGAGCAAACAAATAACTCAGATGTCACATCACTGAACACAGCAACAATAAGGTGCACTCTGGCTGGGTTTTAGCAATACTTAGTAATACTAAGAACTGCATCACTGGTTGTCTCTGAGGATCTAACCTGGCTTTTTAGAGACATATTTCTTGACAACCTGTCAAGAAAGGCTGGAGATGCACATTGAAGAGAGAATACCTTTAGCATCTCATTTTTTTAGACATGATGAATTCTAATCTAGGCTGAGTCTCAAAAAGATCTGAACAAAAGGATGAATAGGAAGTAGCAAAAGAGGATTTACAAAGGTAGTTTTGTAAAATGAAGTTTTAAAGGCAAAATATGCAAAATGAAATTCTTATGCATTAGTTATAAAATCTACTAGTCTAGTCAATATTTTAAAATATAAGAAATTAATTTTCTATATTTATACAATTGTTAGCTATTTCAAAATGCTTTCATCAGCTTCTTGGGAGACAATGAGAATTGTAGCAGCCAAGCAAACGCACATACAGGGTTCACTGAAGTTCATTGACTGAGGAAAACAGTTTCTTGTTGATGTTCACAAAACTATAGGTCCCTGCTTGGTCTTTCCAGCAATGTGTTCAGGCTGAAAAAGGGGCTTTGCCATGTTTTTGGCATTTATTTTCTGTCTGGCATTAAGCAGATCAGTGGGTCCAGAGGAGAGAGGTGCTGAGCAGTGTGGGGAGAATACCCACCCTCCTTTGCAGCTTCTGCTCCCCAAAGCCCCACTTTCGTGTTTGATGAAATGAGCAGCTTTGCTCTAGAAATGGGCTGGTTTGGGTGCCTACACAGAGGTAAGAAGAGCTTAAAATAGATCGTGTCTCTGGTGTAGCAAGGCCAAGGACATTTTCTAAGGCTCCGTATCAGCCCAGTGCTTTGGAGCTTGCTGAGTCTGCCCAATGTCTGCAGCTCCCCAGTGGGAAGCTCTGTGGAAAACCCTGTCTTCCTTTTGTTTTAAAGTAACCACTGAAGAAAGCCATAGGGTGGGTGAGTGATGTCAAATGCTAAAGGCAGCTGAACATAACCAGTCTGGTCTACACTTGACACCGCATCATTTACTGAGTCATTATTTTAATAATGAATGAAGCAAAGCACTGCTTTAATAAGGCTCTTTTGTTTTTCAGAAAAAAAACTTAAAGCAGTCGAAGCCACAAGTGGGGAAATTATCAAGGAAGATGAGTTAAAGTACACTTAATGCAGTTTTCCTTATAGATGCCATTGTTGTGACAGATGGCCTGGTCTTCCTGCCCTTCTAAAACGGAAGAAATGGTCCTGCAGGAGGTCAGTAAACAAAATTTCAAATAGATCTGTTGTTTAAGCAGACAGGAGATACACCATACACTCAAGTAGCTAACAGCACTATCTGACTAACCTCATATGAGGTTTCATATGAGGATAGACCTTTTCCTCTATGCTGCTTTGGAGAGTATCCTCTAGGGCTAGCAGTGCCTGGTAATTAGGAAGCTGGCTTTGACAGCACAGCATCCAATATTATATCTAATTTTGCCCTTAGGTCAACTGGTAACATCAAGGACATTACCTATTGACTAACAAATAGGAAAAATGAGGCATGATGGTAGAAATAATAATACTGATACAATGGCTCAGAGATCTATAGGTTCTAAGAAAATTAAGAACACCAGATGTTACTGTTCTTTCCAGTTGCCATGCAACCACAGCTACCCTGCTATGCTTTACCTTCCTAATCTCCTTAGCAGCTAACTCTAACACAAGTACAATTAATTCCCCAAAGAACAAGACAGGACATGACCCAGTCCTGTGGTTACAGAAGTACTTTGATTGTTGGTATACAAACATTAAACAGACACAGCACCAGCACACATCGTGGCACAGAGCTGACGTTCTGTAACACTAACACAAGTCACTGTTGCAAACTTTGAACTTTTTGTAGCACAGGTTTTTACAACAGCTCCTAACAGATATTTCTTACACTGCTTAGGATACAGTCCCTGCCAGTCCTCTGGTGATCCAGGCAGCCTCTTACCCTAGAAACCCAGATAGAAATGAGTGTGCTGTGCTTCAGCTGAGCATCACGTAGAGGCATTAGGACACATAGAGCCCACTTATGGCCTCTGACAACAGCTATGTGAATAATGATCATATTTTTTCTTTTAAGAGCAATGTCTCAGGTGATCCACTTTGTTGTGGTTTTTATACAAATAGCTTCTGTACCATATGTATGAAAACATGATTGCTATAGCTGTGCTAAATCAGATCACTTCCATTATAATAAAATGGATGATGAACAGTGGTTTCTGCTTCTAATAAATATTTGTATATGTTCATATACTTATAAAAAGTAATAAACACTCAAAAATCCCTTTGATACTGATGTGGTTCTCATTTGCACCAGGTATAGACATAGTTTCCTGACCACAGTGCAGAACTGGTGAGCAACCATAGTAATTATTGGAATTAGTACTGAATATGAAGATACAGAGTTTCTAATTCAGCAATTAAGATTGTATTGCAAGGACTATAGATTGTACAAGTGACAGTTCTGCGGAATACCTTATATCACAATATGGAAAAAAAAAACACATGAAAGGGAAAAGAAGCTGTTCCATTTAATTTCCTGTGAATTCGAGCTTGGGAGGAGGCATGTATTTGCATATAAACTGTGTAGGAATAATAATGTTGACATTTAGTATTTCAAAAATTATAGCTTTCTGATATTTTTAAAGGTGTTTTTAAGTGATAAATACTTCAGTTAAACACATTATATATATGCTCTCAAGCATTGAAAAACGGTGAAAATTGTCCATTCATCAGCTGTAGAAAATATTGTATTGGAAAGAGCAGACATATCTATCTGTGCAATAGGGTGGTGTTAAAACCTTTCTTTTTCAGACTTCCTGTGACTGTCCTCCTCCTTCTCAAAACTTCTCACAGGTGGATTGCTATTCCTGGCTTCAGCCCACTGCCAGAAGTCACCAGATCCTTCCAACGTAATCAAATTTCCCAGGTGGAGCCGCACACTTTTGATATAGTGACCTTGACAATGCAGTGGAAACAAGCAAAGAATTAAACACCTATATCTGCCAGGGCCTAGTCTTGAGAATACCAAAATTATATGTTGGCTAAAGCATCAACAGCAGACTCATAGCTGGCACTCTGCTTCCAAAGATTTCCTCCAAAGATTTCAGATGCTTGGTTAGGAAATGCAGCACTGTAGACTGCTGTTCTGGTCAATGAAGAGAAGAACAGAATTCACTAGTTATTCCCAAAAAATGTCAATAAGTGGATGGTTAAGTACCCATTCACCTGTCAGTTTAGGGCTTTTAAGACAGAGGCTGATAGGAAGCAAGTTAGCATAGGCATGGGGTGTTAAAAGAATTTTGTCAGACAGGGAGCAGCATTTCATCTATGCTGTATATAAGTTAAACAGATCTTACCCTCGGCTTCATGGCACAAGTTTGTACTTGTCCAAATTATGCTTTCGTGAGTTTATCAGGTTTTTAAGGTTTGCCCTGTTTGCACTGTTATTCCAAGGTTCACAGAAAAAATCACATGCTGTCTGAATAAAAAGGTTTGCATAGCTGTGCTCTAGAGCCAACTCACACTTCAAAGTCAGAAATGATCATGTTAGGCTATAACTTGTCACAGCAGCAAGCACTGGTACCATGATTTCCCATTTGCTCTTTCTCAAGCATATAGAAATGCAAAAAAAAAATTTGTCAGTGACATACAAAACTAATACACAAATCAGTTAAAATGAGATTTTAACATTCTGATTATATACTTAGATTATTAATTGCTAGTCCAGCCCTCCTTATATTTTGCTATCTTCTCATTATCTTGTTATTGCAGTGGATGATAAGGAAGAAAGACAAACCTGAATGGTATTGTAGCCAGGGGGGCAGCTAAAACATTGCTCTGCACCTGGGAAACAGGTTTAGTTACTGGTGCTGTCAAAATGTTTTAATGTAAACAGGTTTCCTGATGGATCATATTTCCTTAGTGTGAAATATCATCCCACAAACACAATCCACTTTATGGTGGGGCTTAAAACACAGGTATCGTAAATTAGAGCAAAAAACTTTTATGATTAAAGATGCTTCATCTGTTTTTAATGCCCCAAATTATAGAAATTATAACAAGCCTTCAAATTAAAATTTAAATAGGATTAAGAGTCTAAAGCTCTCTATAAAGTATGTGTCATAGTCCTGATTCATTCTGAGGTGGTGTAGAGTACAAACATAGGAGAGAGGCAGCTCTTACTTCCTTCTTTGGGCAGCTTGGAATTGGTCTGGCTGTTCGTATGTATTAAAAAGGGACTGAGACTGCCCTAACCTGTACACCAGAGACAGTCTTTGATGTACCAGGGGAATAATGTGATTGCCTCAGCTATGCTTTCTCTGTCGTATAATGCTGCTCTCTGGAGACCTTCCTAAAGGGCACCGCAGAGCCGGAAAACCTGCTCTCTGCATGTGCTTACTCCACAGTAAGCTCTGTTCCTCAGGGGTACTTTGGGTTCCTTAAAATAAGAAATGTGCCTCTTCTATATCTATTCCAAAAGAGGATTAACCATAAAAATACCTGCACATGAATTGAGAGATGATTCTGATTATTCTGTTGTATTTGATTTATGTAAGCATCTTATCCTATTCATGTTACTCTTCATAATAACTTCTGAGAGTAGGTTTCATATTAAGCAGTGTTTGTCAAAAGCAGATTTAAAATGTGTAATTAAAACATTTGTGTCCACAACATATTTATATTCTGCTCATCAATTCAAGATACAGAAACGTGGATCTTGTTTGACCAGGCATCATTAAGTAAGGAAGCTAAGCTTTCAGATGTGCATATTAACTCAGAATTTAAACAAAAACAAAAAAAGTAAAATAAATGAAATTGTTTCACATAGTTGGTACATGAAAGAAGAACCTCAATTCATCTTATAAATTATTCATGGTGAATTATTCACTTGACTCATATAGACATAAAGAAGGTGCTTTTTTACAACTATAAAATCTACTCAGACTTAAAACCCGTATTAATAAGTTACATGTGATTACAGTGGAAGATGTACTTTTAAGTCATTTTTGTGAAATCTGAGTTTGACTGAAAACACTAAATATGTACTCTGTTCCTTGATACTAGTAGTCACATGGCAAGTGTGCAAGTGAAATCCAGAATTCAAGAAAAACTAAATGTCTCACAACTTTGTAGATTAAAAGTTCTCTCAGTCTTTTGGTGGATGAAGCAAACAAGTCCAAAACACTCTCAGAGCATTCCTCAAGATTTCTAATTTGTGTTGTGGGACCACAGCCTTCTATTCATGTACCACAGCAGACTTTACAAACTCTTTGTATTTTTTTTGGTACTTAGTAGTTCAGACTCTTAAGACCTTTTTCCTAAATAATAGAAAGTCAAAGCCCTGATCCTTCCAGCCTTTAATCATGTTAACAATGGTACTACTAACATTCCCACTGATTTATTGCCAGATTTATAGTTCAGGCGAGTAAAAATACATGCATAGGTGCATGTTAGCAACCATAGTCACACAGGATGGAAACTTTCAGTTAATCAAGACCAGTCTTCCATCACTAAAATATTACTGTCAATAAATGGCCTGCAAAAACAGAGTTCTGTATTCAAAACAGTCCTTTTATTAGTAGAAATCTCTTCCATATTTCCACTAATATGAGAATTAGGAACATTTTTCCCTAATTTCTATTCTATATTCATTCATGTTTGTACCATTTTGTCCTGCTTAAGCATGTTAGGATTAGGACTGAACTTGAAGATGTCGAAGTTTGATTATTACCTCACTTTCTTATCTGAGATCCAGTATAACACATCTCACACTTGACTAAACACCACTGTATCATATTAAAACTCATCTTCAGTAACAAACATCCTTTGCTGATCAAACACAACTGTGCTAAGTGAAAGAAACTGAAGTATTTGGCAGATCCAGAAACCTGTTCACACGTAACAGCATGGACTGGAAAGCTGTAACAACAACGTTACTTCCCTACTACACACACTAACTAGTTTCCATGGTGATCTCATATTTCAGGGCAAATACTAACTCTAGGCAAACTGGATAGCTGGTGATGACAATTAGATGGTGGTATGGGATGGACATTACAAGCTTTCTCTAGCGATGACAGCAGTAAACACTTCCAGATTTACAAGATCATTGCCATATTTTGTCTTTCCCGGAAAGCTTCTGGCCCACCAACTCAGCAGTCAGAAATCAATGTCATACTTTAACTTCCCTCTGTCCAGTGAACATGGATGTTAATGTAATACTGCTGGGCATATTATGGGCTCCACTTGGTCCTAGAGTTTACTAGAACACCAATAGAACACCCTGGCAGCTAACAATAGGTTACACCACATCATGCACAGTATTATCCGTGATGTGCCATCAGACTTTTATGCTAGCAGAGTCTACATTTCCTGTGGAAATATAAGCTAAAATCCAGTATTTTATGAACAAAGGGGACCAGAAAAGAAAGTGCAGTTTACCATTAAAAATCGAAGCTGTATGTGCAATTAACTTAAAAAATGGGGGTTAAACTGAGATACCAGAGTTGTCTAAAATCACTCAATAATATTCAAATTCATACTTTTTTTAACTATATATTTGTTAAAATGGCTGGTTTATTTGTTTTAATCAGGGTCTTTTCTGTTGCTCCTGTTAACCAGGGAGATTAAGGCCAGTATGAACTTAAGCAGATATTTCATTCAGTTCCCTGGATTTTATTTGCTGATTTAGAGTGATACAAATTTTTCTCTGAAGATATCTTTTTACTACAATTTATGAATAACTGCAAGATCTAAAACTATCTTTTGTATAATTCATTAATATTAATAAGTTTGAAATTCATTCAGAGAATTTAGAGTGCTGGTTGTTTGCAAGGAAATAGTATAAATCAGTAAGATAATAAGCATTAAGTCGTAATGTTATTTTATGAATTTATTACATCATCCAATACTAGGAGAGACATAGTTAAAAATGAGAAACTCACCAAGGAGTTTCTATTTTGAGCCCTAACCAGATGACCTCCTGTCTTTAAACAATACTTCTTCTTAAAAGTATGCTTTTGGATAGAGACATGATAATTAGAAGTTTTAATTATAAGGCAGAGTCTTAGCATAATTCATCTCACCTCAGTTTTTGTTTTCTGTCAAGAAATCCCCTCTTTTTCCCTTTCAGATATGTTTTTGTGAATTGCTATGAATTGAAAGCATAAAGTCTTTTGTGTTTTACTTTTACCTTTAAACTTTTAATCCCGAGTATTAAATGTACTTGCAAAGGATTTTTCCTTTAATAGGCACATATTAGAGACAAGCCTAGGCTGCCAAGTTTGCATCTGTACTTTCATCTGCTTTATGGATATTAGGAAAACAAGTTGTGTGATTTTTTTTTTTTTAAACCAAAACCTTAGTGCCAAGTAAGAAGACAATTTAAATCCCTTTTTTTCTTCTAGGGAGAGATTATTGAAAGTTTCCACTCTGGAGCATCCAAAATGAGATCAATAGGTGACCATCTTCTAATCCAAACAAGGCAAAGCAGAGAGCAGGAATCTCTGTGCCCATGTTTTTTCCCTGCAGCTGAGCAGCAATTTTGCTCCCTCTAAAAGTAATAAAAAGGGATTTGGACATTAGTAATGGACAGACATAGAGCTGTCATCACAAAATTAAAACGTGGAAAATAAATGTAGAACAATCTGAGAAAATCTAGCCTTGAAAAATTTTATCCTTCAGATAATTAATTCTGGAGAAAGTTTTTGATCAAATCCCATTTTTAACCTTGCTGTCAGTTGGTGAATTAGCCTGTTTTTCTCAAGTGGGTGTTGGCTGTTAGCAATGTCTTATGTCATACAGTTTCAAAGACTTCTATTTTTTAAAATAAGACTTACATCGGGAAAGGATAGGAGATTTTTGAAATTACTGTACAATATATAAATTTAAGTTTGCTTGAAAGATTTTTCAGGATGCGTGTGCCCCGAAAGGTTTTTTTGAATTATGACTAAAGGAACCATTTGAAATGGTTTTTCAACCGTTTTCAAAAATATAAAAATCTACCAAACAGCTTTTTCTAGAATGGATTATTCAAAGTCATTCTTTTTGTGTTCTTAACCCAAAACCCCTATTTTGAGGAGGGGAAGGAGAATACTGGTCAGCAAGCACTTATTATTGAAAAGGAAGAGAATTACTTTTGCTACTGTGAGAAGGATGGGATATTTATGTCTGGAAAATAGATATTGCAACTACTTTCTAAAATGCCTCAGAATTACACAGCAGCACTGAACACTGCAGAGGTGTTTCCATGCTAGACATCAGTTAGGACATGCTCAAATTTTACAAAGTGAAAACAAGTATGCATTTTTCTCTAGATGACTGTGTTGTGGGAACCTTCATGTTACAAATGTGACATATAATTTCATATATTTGGGTGCCTTCTGGAAACTGACCCTGTATCCTAGGTTTTAAATTTATTATGCATTAATTACAGCTCTGTGTTTACATACAGAATAGCAGGTTATCTGGTACTTGCATTTTTGTAAAGAAAAATATTCTGGGAATGTGAAACATTAATTTTGGCTGTTTCTTTACCAGGACACAGAAATGCTACAAAAAGACATGCAAGTTAATCTGCATTTGAGCTATGTCAAATGCTGGATTTTAAGTGTTCATGATTACCCAATTACTATTTTGTGTATGGGAAGAAAAGAACAACAGTGTTAAAATAAATCCAAAGTTAGGAACTTTTTACTGCTAAAAAGGTGTCCTTGGAAGACCTTTCTACCAATTTTATAGAGTATAGACAAGTAAAAACAATGTACAGAGAATTAAAATAACGTGGATTATTTAGGCTTTTTTATTATTGCTAAGTGAGGACATTTTCTTCATGGCTCTATAGCCCCTTATTGACAACATAAGTTTTACAAAGGAGTTCCATATTGACAGTTACTATTGCAGGAAGCAAACCTGGTAAACTCCCATCTTATTAAAACCTTTGTATTAAAAGTTAAGATCTATCTCCTGTAAGCCAGCTGCAGGTTGTCTGCAAATTTTCCTGAGACACTGTGCACCTTGGATCCTGCTACAGAGGACCAGAAGCTTTAACTCAGGTTTTATAAATATTAGTCAGGGTGTTTGTCTTTTCAATCCTTCTCTGTATTCTCTTCCTCTATGAAATTCCAAGAGTCAAATTTTTCCTATATGAGAGTCAGGGTGGACACAGAGCCAGAGCAGAAATGATGACTGACCACAGTAACAAGATGTGGACCATGCTGAGGACTTCAAGGACTCACAGCCTTTCAGATATTGGTCCCTTCCACTACTACAACACCTCAATGCCTGGAAGCAGCTGGTTGGTGCAAACTCCTCTGTCTGTGACTGCTTAAAAATAGAAACTTAGATCACCACATACAAATTCCAGAATAGATATTTTTATAACCTAACTTGAAGCCAGATTTCTTATATTTTTAGTGAGTGCTGAATATGACCCTTTCTGTGGCCCTTGCAGTCCAACAGCAGAGTGTTTAAAACATTATAAAACCCAGATATCCATCCCCATCATATTTGTTTCATTACTACTACATACCTACCCTTCCAGTTAAGCTTAGAAAGTTGGTTACAGAATAAACCTAATTTTAAAAATGCCATAAGTTCTATTTTAATAAAAGATTAAAACTTTTTTTGTTGTTGTAAATGTAATACAGTATCTGAAAGAATATTTCTCTGACTGACGAAAATCCATTATCTGCAACATGTGCAGCAGAAATTTCACATTTGTGCTTATGGTAGCATTAAGGGTCTAAGAAAAATCTATTCAATTTAGTGACCTATTATCCATGCTATTTGATTAGATGCAGCCAATGCTTTTCTATTTGGATAAAACTCAGCTTTAAATATTTTTAGGATTTCTTTATCCTTTTAAGGAAAATACAAAGATATATTGTACCAGAGTTGTTTATCATCCTAAAATGGTATACTGTGAACCATTCAAGATGCATTGCAAAAAAGAAAAAAAAGTCTGTTCACCATACAACAAGGGAATTGGTACTTAAGAATCAGAATTGTGAAATAATGGAATTTGCAAAGTACTCTAAAACCGAAACGGAAACATTAAGGTCCACAGTTTTGAAACACAGCAGCACCTGCAGATACAGAAAGGCACTTTGTGGAATTTCAAAAGTCCACAGACACACTTTCAGCCCACATTTCTGTCAGTATGAATGTCATGCTGGACAGACACATCTGTCTGCACCTTTAAGTTTTGGTCCCCCTCTTTCTTTGTTTCTGACATAATACATCTGCATAGAAACAGCCCATATAGAAAACAGGGCAATTTCTCACACCCTCTTACTCCAGCCTTTTTTCGTTGTGTCAGTGGTGTGCCCGGGTGTGAGCAGCTCAGCCGTGGGCTGCTCTGAAGGAGCAGAGGGCAGCCCTGAAAAGCACTCCGAGTTTGGCAGCGTTACTTGCTCAGTTGTGTACAGCAGCAGTCCTCTGACAGACAGCAGCTCTGAGGGTTTTGTGACTGTGACTACAGGGAAAAAAATCCCAAACAGTGACAGTTTTGGCTGCAATCATACTGGGAGGAATTCAGTTATGCCTCTGCTCTCTCTATTGAGACTGGCAATGTGGACCTTAGGCAGGTACTGTCCCTATACAATGGGCACAGGCTTAGCAGTAGTTATTAGGCAGAATTTAGAATACAATTTTGTTGGCAATGTGCTGTATTGAATATGGATGAACTGCAGTGTTACCAATAAAGTTGCCCTCACTACTGACTGTTTACCATTGCATAAGACCTTTCACAGTTAAGAGTTGTTTCTTCATCTGTCTCTGGGGCCAGATTTATGGAGGTACTTATGCACCCACTAAAATCGAACTGGAATTACTTCTAAAACTTTTTTAGAGTCAGGTTGTCCAGTGCTCGCAAGTCTATTTCTTTTATATTTAGTGCTTTATGGCAGTATATAACAATAAGGTAAGATTTGCACCACTTCATTTAGAGTTTCAGCTTTTAAGGCACAGTGTTCAAACCATACAACCTATGGATGTGTCTGTCAGTGGGCGGGAGCCTACTCAAGGAGAGATTAATGGGAGAAGAAAAAAAAACAGATTGCAAAAGGATTTAAGGGTGAAGAATCTCAGCAGGGATACAGAACCATAGAAACTCCCTTAAAATTTCCTTTTAAAATATTAATAAATCATATTAAGTACAGAAGTGCTCTAAGGGAACAAGGTAGATGCAAATATTAAGAACAAAGCAATAGCTAACCTTCAGGTTTTGGATTAACATGTGCTACAATTCAAGAAATTCACAAAAGCCCATCAACTCCAGTCTCTACCCCTTTCATTTCTCCAGGTTCACATTCAAAAGGACAATTTAATACTCAGTCTAAGAGGCTTAATTATTGGGTTTTACACAATTTACTGACTTTCTGTCACCAGGGCTACAGCTATGACTATTGCTACTACTGGTAAAGAAGTAACAATTCAGCTTTTGCTGAGTGCTTTGAAGCATTTAGGCAGACAATGAAGACAATTAAACAAACAAAAAAACAATCATTAGTTTCTCCCATAGAATGTAACAGAGAACTCTAACACAATTTAAGGGCATCATATTATAAACAGATTACGTAATATTTGGTGGAAATGACAGAAGAATGGACTGATAAAGCAGACAGAAATGACTACTATAAGATATATTTGTACAGTTAAAAAGCAGTTTCTGATTGGAACATAGGACAGTACTGGAACAGAATTATTCTTTATTTTCCTCAAAGAGAAGAAAAAAAGTAAGTTCAGGCAAGAAAAGCTGCAAAATTAATTCTTTAATGATGGTATTTAATGCTCTCTTTGACCAAATTTCAAAGCACTGTATTGAGAGAAGTTCATCACTATCATCTTCATTTTATAGGCATAGAAATTGATATATGATCAGAACAAGTAGATTACAAAAAGTATCTATCCAAGAAATTGCCAACACTGAAGAGCAGATTGTGGAACCAGCAGGCAAACAGATACAAAGAAGAGAGAGAGTGCACAGGTAAGCCATACTGAGCAGCCCACACGGTTGCTATTCATCTATTATCCTCCATAGATATAATGATCTCTCTTAGAGCAAAATGTTAGCCATACAAATCTCTTTCTGTTTCTTATTGCACATAATTCTTTTCCTTTATTTTATAAAACAGATTTAAATTACGGCTACATTGTCAGATTATGTTTCTCCAGCCTATTTTATCAAATGCATTGGCTAAATCTGTGTCAGGCGACAATTTTGCCTGGTTGGATTTAATGTAGCTGTCAGACATATAGGCCATTTCACCAGTGCATCCATAAGTATGTAATAACATTTCAAATTCCCAAATAGCTGTCAAGTGCACAAAAGATATATTTTCAGTTCACCAAACTTGCTATCATCACTTCTGCTTTTTGTTTATTATGCAAACCCAACAGCATTCAGTATTTTTGTACAGTTGATAATTGCTAATTATGGCAGGAAAAGTTATCTGATTGTCAACCATGGAATCAAACAAATTGAAAATATTCCACCAAGCATTTAACAAAAGTGTAGGAAAAAGACCGACTAAAAATAACAATGAATATATTCTTTGTGTTGAAAGATCATTGACAGAAGTAAATCACACAAAATTCAGATCCTTATTGCTTAATCATCTCACATTTCATTAGCCACAGCTGCCAATTGTCTTGTGCAATGTGAGTCGCTTTTCATTAAAAAAAAAAAAAAAATCATAGGCTGGGAATCAGTTTCACTAAGATGCAGTGTTGGAATGCAAATATTCATTTCTGAATTAATTCATGACAGAGGGCTTGGCCAACCTGAGCTAATCACCCCCCTGGGGTCCTCTAATCCTCTAAAGCTGATTATCTCATGATTGTCACACCCACTGGGAGTTCCCTTTGTCATTAGCAAATTCAAACTGCAGTTTGAAAAAAAACCCACAACTTGTTTTGATGCTAAGGTTGGGTAGTGAGTAGCAGCTCTAGCTCTAATCCTTTGGCTGGCTGACAGGAGGAAATGTACTCTAGTATGTCTCATTGCTCCCTCAGAATTATTAGGATTGAGAAAGAACCAACAGCTATCAAGAGGTGACAAGATTATTATACTGATGAGACAGATTTGTCCCTCTATATACCAGTAATGAATAAATGTAATTCTCTCTTTTTTTCTTTTTGTTATTTACTGTGTCTGTTTTGATGGCAAATTAGCATCAAGACATGAAGAAATTTGTGCAACAGAAATTTCAAATATGTTGTACAACACATGTTTCATGATGTCCTCTACAAAATCTGTGTTCTACCAAGGCTGTACAAGCTGCAGGTGGAGCAGACAAATTCACAGGATGAATATGAAACAACAGGAAGTGAACAGGTGACATCTGTCTCCCGCAGGTACTTCTTAATGCTATTTACTAGATTACCTCAATAGAGAACTGAAGTCAAAGTTTAAAGCCCACTGCTGGGGCTATTACACAAGCAAGCTCTGCAAAACAGTTTCCACATCCAGCCACATTGTGCAGTAATTCTCCAAGTGAGATAATTTTAGTTTTGTTCCGTGAAGCTTGTGTTGTACAAACAGTATAAAATTTGAATCTGCGTCAGGCCGGAAAATCATGCAGGAAAGCTTGCACTGAGGGTGTGATTTCAATTATTCATCACAGTTGTTCAATTTACATCGTTTTTTTTTGTCTGCATTTCCAAGCTGCTGGAATTTGCCTGATACATTAACTGTCTAACCACTGCATTTATGTGTAGCATAGTGGCTTTCCACTTCCTAATCCAAACACTACTTGTCTCTCATCTGAACTGTTTACATTTCTCATAATGACTCTGCATTTGTTGGATTTTTTCTCTCTGTTTGTTTTAAATTAAAAAGCAATAATTGCAGGTGGGCAGACCTAGGTATGAGATGTGCTAGAATGTAAGATCAATTAACTTTTGCAGCTGGTGTATGAGAAAACTGCTGGTACTCATTTGAAGTTTTTAGAAATATTAGTATGACATAGTCTCATGTAATTTATTTTGAATCCATCCATAAATTTAAGGTTTTACTCAGCTGTAGTGTGTCCAATCTATATTGCAATATGCAGCTACTTTTGCTCAGTGAAATTCATCCTGATCTTCTGAAGTTTGCATTATGAGATTTAATACCCCTTCTGCATGAAATCTTTGAAGGTACAATAAAATGTGTATTTTGTGAAAATGTGTAACATGATGTGAAATGTGCATAACATGGCTGTTAATTCTAGTAATACAAAGAAGAGCAAGGTCTGCTGTAAAAGTTTAATCCTGTGTGCTTTGCAATTAATTTTGCATGCTACATGAAACTTAGGCTACTTTGTGTTCTTTCTTGAAAGAGTGGAGAAATTTTTATCAGGCAAGTTAAAATCTATTCCCCCTCACATATTGAAAATCTTTTCTCTGTCTATTGTGAAGTTGGTACTGCATGCACGCTGCTAGTCATGTGAACATTTGTACTTCCCTCAGGTGTGCTGTAGGGACTGTATTAAATGTCCCAAATTATATATGCATGCTGAGAAATCCAAGCTATACAATGAGAAATTTGCACTGAGTTTCCCACAAAGGCACCAGTTACGTCTCCCACAAGATACTCACAACTACAGAAAACTTATTTCTTTAAATTGATTTACAGTGACAGAAAAGCTTCTACCCTGGAAGTGATGGGTAAATATGAAATACTAAAGTCATTGAGCTAAAAGGCATATATCTCAGTCAAGTTATCAGTCTATTCAAAACAATAATGTTAAGAGGCTGCTTTTCCCGTAGAATTCATAGAGTTAGCTAAAAAACCTGAAAAAAAAATCTAAATTTCTAGGATCATGTAAGAAACTGGTATCAGAGTATGTTAATAATCAGAATTTAAAATAATGTCCATTTTTGCTTAAGTAGTAGTTTGCTGGGTTTATTTTTTAAAAGTTACACATCTGAAGCAAACTATTTTTAATTGTATCTGTTAATACACTGTGAAATTCCCATGGGGAATGAGGACATCTAAATTAGTGCCATATGACGGTGAAAACAACTGAGCTGTAAGAACTGAATTTACAATTGTATTGGTGAACCCAAGTCTTCCTTTTTACTTGCTAGTGGTTTAATTCTTCAGGTTTTATTGTAAAAATTGTTATTTTTCTGATTGCTTTAGAATCTAAATATTCAGACTGTTTTGATCATTAAAGCTTGTAAATCTCTTGGGAACTTTTCAGAACATTCTGATGCAAGCTTATTCTAGAGTAGAAAGTGTAGAATGTGTGTGCACACACAAATGCTTGCGTGTGAACATATCTTCCCCAGTGTGCCACCAACAAAATGAACTGTTTGTTTTTTGAAGTGTGACTGAGCTTTTTACAATGTAACTATAGAGTAGAAAAGAGAAATGGGATTTTAAAAAACCCTCTCACTTCTTTTGAAAGCTATGTATAAACCAATAATTTAGTATGGAAGAAGGAAAGAATTTTGATAGATAGGACAGGTTTGGGTAAAACATTATTTTTTCACAGATCTTCTGGGAAAACTTTGCTCAGCATCATTGCAGCACTCAGTGTCACCTGTTTTGTACCCAAGACAACTGATCTGAAACATCTCTAACAGTTCATGGGTGAGCATGAAGAGATGGATACGATGTTCGACTGTGACATGTTGCATTTCTTCACAATGTGCCTCATGTAGAGAAAAGTCTTGCGATGAAATTGAAACATGTCAAAACTGTAGCAGACTGAATGAGTCAAATGGAAATCAGGTGGTAAAAACATCTTTTAAACCTGTGAATGCACTACTTGTATATATTTACATTTATTGTGGTAAAACAGAGGCCTTGCCAAAAATCAGACTTACTCTGTGTAAGAAACACGTTTTCTTGACATGAGAGGACAGGGAGAGCTTGATAACTTATATTGCATATTCTATAGACAGTAACGTGGACCCTATTGGCTTCTATAATATTTTGAAAATGCATTCACAATCATATTCTATTTCCATGCTAGTAATGTCAGTGGGAGTCCTGGTAGTATGCTATTTAGGCACACTGAGAAAATAATAGGATTTACAATAGCTGGCAATTTGTTTTCCACTGCCACAATGCCTGCTTTTGTTACAGTCTTTGTAGCTGTTTGAAATTTCTTTCTGGCTATTCTGTTCATCTTTTCCACAGAAACATTTCTTCAGTGTGAATCGCTTCAGTATGAATTGGAGTGGCTTTGCTGCCATAAGTTTTCATTGCTAGGACTAATACAAATAGTGCAAATGCTTTTCCAGAAATAGTCATTCACATTTGTAATGTTTACTAGTTCTGTCTGTGGGCCTGATGGATGGTCTTATCTGCAGTACTAGCACACTGTTTCAGAAGGCAGACAATATTGCCAAATACCTGTAGCATACTTATTGGTTGTTTTTCTTTCTTAATCACTTCCAGTTATTGGAGGGAGCCTAGCCTCAAGGTCTTCTTTTACTGATTGCCAGACCATTTTGGGGAGCTTTGTTTTTCATATGTGATAAAATGAGAGGTGAAAGAAGAAATAGTATTTGTTTATCACATCTTAAAGAACTGTAGTCCTAAACTTCTTTTTGAAAGTCCGATCCAATCGGGAGTGTTGCTCTGGTCACCTACCACAGAAGGATAGTAATTAACTTTTTAATTGCTAGTCACTTTTTTCAGATTAATCAGTCAGAATTCTTCCTACATAAGTGCCCACCAGAATTCTATCCAATGCTTGGGCCCACAGACCTAGCTAGTCTCAAACGCAGACCTATCCAACTTCATCTGCTGACCAAAAGGTGCTTGCAGCCAGTGCCTGACTGCAAGCTCCTAAAGGTGTGTTTCATTCTGTGGCCCCATCATCTGACTCAGTAGCCATTTTTTTCAGAGGGATGAGTCCAGAAGAACCCAAACAACTAAGTGTAAGGCTAGATTCAGGGCCAGTCTAGTTAAGTGAAGGTTAGGAGACTCCTCACTGAGCTAGCACCATGGGACACAGCACTTTGTCACAAGGCTGAGGTCCAGACAGTGGTCTCAGTGGCACAGTCTCAGAATTACTCTCTGTGGACTAGGGCTAATGCATTTAAATATTCTGTCTTTCTACAGTCAAGAAGATACAAATATATTTAGTAAAAGATGATTATTATTGATTAATTTGCTGTATTTTTTTCTGCCAAATTAGCAATTAATGTAGCTAAAAGAAATATTTTACAGATGTATAATTAAGCCCAGAAAGGAACTAGAGCTTCAATTGGAGTCTCTAACTATTAATGTATTAAATTATCCTGATGTATCTTCAGCTGATTATATCAAGCACTCTTCTAGAATTTGTGAAAGTAGTAATAAATTAAATGATAAATGACTATTGATTATTTTTAACTTATTATCCTCTAGACTTTGATATGAATATTGCTGAGACAGTGAACATAGGCAGTGGTTTCAAACAGATACATAATATCGACATAATAACTGTGTATCAGGATTGCATTTTTTAATGATGCATTATGGCTGTTACTTTTAAGCATATATGTGTGCATCTGTACATAATAGCAGTTCCCTTCAGATGCAGAAAGACAGCTAACTAAAATGTTTTCATTCTTCTGCTAAGGACGTTCAGTGGGAGGTACAGAGTAGGAGGAGAATACAAACACAGTTTTTCACATCTCATTGCCACACCATGCCCCTTTTAAGCACCAGAAAATATGTAGCCATTGCCAGAAAAACTCTTTTAATTTTTAATGTAATTAATATTTAAATTGAAATTTTTAAGGGATTATTTCTCACCTTTTCTTCCTTCATTTTTGCCTTCTGGCACCCACAGAACAAGTAAGTGTAAGAGGCAGCAAGTATGTTCTTTCCCTTGGGTGAGATGCCCTTGCTTCAAAGGGTATGTAGTTTCTGGGTTTGCCTGTTTCATTTAAAAAAAAAATCACCCACATGGAATAAACATACTGTTCAATCAACACACATTTAAACACAGCACATACACAGATATATATACGCCACAAAACAGTTGCAAGAGTCAATGTTTAAAGATCTGGAAGTCAGAAATGCCATTGGCAACACTTATTGTAAAGTATGTTTACAGAAAAGTTTTGAAAATGATACTATTGGCACACAAGTCATGGTGGTAACATCATCCTACACAGAGAAATATCATTCTAATCAGCAATTTTCTAGCTGCCAAGTTCTTTTGTTTCAAAAGCATTTTGTTTATCTATACAAAACTACTATCAACTGTAGGTTTTGTTTAATGCAGAAAATCACTAGGACAGATAATAGCTTCTATGATACCTAAGAAGTAATATTGATATTACTAGAGTAATTCTATTAAATATATAATTTCTTATTAATTTTGGTATAATAAATGCAGTCATTTTATAGCAACAATGTCTCGTTGGTCATAAAAAAATTCCATTTCCTTCCAGATACCTCCCTGCCATTTTGTCTCCCAATTACAGAAATATTCTTGAATACATTTTTAGAGAGCCACAGGTCAAACTATCTAAAAAGACAGATGTAGGCCAGCTGAAAACTGACTTCTGAAAGTGGCTAGCTACTTGATTCAGTTTTCCTTAGCAAATTTGGCCTGGAAATGCAATCACAAATTAGGGTCTTACAGGTTGGAGGAAAAACATCTTTGCATTCTACTTGTCCCAGGCTTTCCACATAACTAGCTCTTATAGGGAGGGAGAAGTTGATGCAGAAAATTACCCTCCCTTGAGAGAGGGTCCTGTGTGAGGCCAGGTGGCTGTGTGGCATCAGAACACTTTTGTGCCACAGTAGATAGTAACTCCAGTTGTGACACCAACAGCAAACAAATATAGAGCCCTCCTATACAGGCTTCACACTATTCCACTGTCCTTGGCATGGTCCAAGCACACAATTTTGGCTGTGTTAGGTCCTTGCACGTAATCAGCTGGAGGACATAGATGTGTGATGACTGAAAATGAAAATGTAGAGGATTCTGAAATAACACGGAATGAGTCAATTACATCAAAGGGTAGGAATTACATACACTGTAAGTGAAATACAGGTAGCATGTAAATGGATAGAACAGTCATCCAGTTAAAATGGAAACAATTTCTGAAGGTTAAGCTTTAAACTAAACTCCATTTTGCTGTCATTACAGGAAGCTGTAAAGTTAAACCTAACAAACAGGCTAAGCAACATCAACTGAAATTTGATTTCATGTATATCAGGTCAAATTACACATTGTACACATTTATTACAAGTTTAGTGTTCAGGAGTCATTTGTGAACATATTTTTTATATTTGTAGGCATGCAACAAATTGCTTCTATAAATGCATGCCACAATCTTCTGCAGTGTTTGCAAATCACTCATACTGACTATTCATAGCATGCTATTGATCATTTAGCTCACAGGCCAAAATTTCCCTTCTTGAAGGATGACTTAGAATGTCCAAATAAAATAGAGATGAAATAACAAAGAAAAATATGCTTTCAATATGTATGTCCAGATAAATACTTATATCTTCTGAAATTTTAGTAAATATTCAGAAACTGCATATACAAAGACTAGACAAAAAAGTGGATGTAAATACACTACAGTGGTCATTCCTTAAGTCAACAATTAAGGACTGTTTTTAAGCTATAATACTACAAATTTCTCAGAAAAATCATGTAGAAGTATTAAAATTTCCCAAAAGCAAGGAAAAATAGTGTTGAATATAACGAGTAGCCTTTGGATTTAAAAAAACCCTGAAATATTACTTAATTCTGTGGCTAAAGAAGCACAATAAAAAAGCTTCATGAAATAAAGAAAACACACAAAGCAGCAGATCACAACTGAAAAACTTAGGCAACTTAAGAAAAAATTAATTTCACTGCAAGCTAAAATAATTTAGGCTCCATAGCCTAAACGATATACTTCATGTAAATGAAAATATAACCAGAATCTTTTATGAAGAAAAACAGCCTACTAGAGAGAAACTGGAGACTACAGAAAGAGGTTGCAGAAAAACAATTGATCAGTGATCTAAGAAAAATAAAAGCAATTCCCTGAAAATGAGAAACTTTATATGAACCAGAATCTACCAATAATCCAGGAATGTTTAATTTGTAGAAAGTTTTTGAGGAAAATCTAAAAAATAACTGTCAAAAATCACCAGAAATCCTTCCTTTATCACAAAGATACATCACTTGATGTTCTTAATCATCAGTAAACCTTAACCACTAGCTATAATGATTAACTGGAATTTTAACTTGAAAGCCATGAAAATGAAAACAATTATTCTATATAACAGCACTGCTTTTTTTGTAATGTGTGATCACCAACTTCAGAAACCATGTGAAAATGTTCTGGCCAGAAGGGGAAAAAATAAAGCTAAATGACAATTTGTCAAAAAAAGGCTTGAGAAAAGTAGCGGAGTGATTCTACTACAAAATTAAAAATATGGCAATGTTCAAGAAGTCTGATGAGTCAGAAGGACATTCCTGAAAAGGTGTTCTATTCTACAGAAGAGATTTAAATATCTTCTGGCTAATGTGTAAAATCTTGCAAGACAAAATTAAAGACATTTATCTTATTCAGTACTTATTAACTTTCAAAATAAGTAGACTCAATGATTCTATAATCAACACTATAATCTGATGTCTTATTTTCAGTATAGAAAGAGAAAAATTATTTCCCTCTATCAAAGAGCTTTATGAATTTGGGTAAATCAGTGAGTCATGACATAAAAGTTCTTTGTAATTTTTTCCTACTTTTTTGTGTTTGCTTTGCTCTTTTACAGGTGAAACGCTGACTATGAAACAGTGGAAGCAATGAAAATCTTGAAGAAGTAGCCTGGCTCACAAAAAATTATATTCTAATGTCCACATCAGTAAAAATCAAGATTGCAATAGTTCCTATGAATAAAAGCCTTATGGATGATGGAGTTAACTCTTTCTAAGGGCTCAGGACAAACTGTTTTTCTGGCCACAGTGGCCTTATTTCCTTCCTGAACAACATGACCTCAAAGCAATGGCAAGACAATCACAAAGTTTTTGTGAAGAGCGTGAAAAATGTATTAACTTCTCATGCAGTGTGACATCTTACCTGCTGTTATCCATCATAATATTCAGTAACAGGAATAGGAAATGCTACAATTACACTCCCCACCCCACAACAGATTGTTCACCCAAAGTTAGAGGAATACTGTTGTGTTCTATGGTTTGTTTCAATTCAGCTCCAGGGGTTATATACCCACCAGCACCGCCAGGGTAAGAATCAAAGGAAGTGAGAAAGAGCACACTCCATAGAAGACCATTTTGCAGTTGACATTCTAACAGGGGGAGGACATAGCCAGGCACCATTTAGAGCAACAAAAGCAACTGTTTAGGAAACTGTGCACAGAAAAGGAACTGGGTATGTATACGTAGTTGGTGCACACAAATAGAAACTGACCACAGAACCAGGGTTTTCTGTTATCTACAAAGCTTAGATAAGCATTTGGCTGAGATAAAGCAAACCAGATAAAATCTGCATGCTCCATCCTGGCTTAAAGCAGCCCAAAACAAAGGGGCTAATATCTTCAGATTCTTTAGCTTGTTACCAGCACTGACATTAAAAAATATTGCACAAATTTGCACAGATTTTTTAAGGCATATTTAGGTAGTTTTCTATTAATAAGACACTATTAAAACATTGCTATAGCAACCCAAGAGTGATGGTTGAAAAGACATTTTCTAAGCCTTTCTACCCAGGTGCTTCTAACTTTAAAAGCTTTTGAAAATGCTTTAAAATGCTCACTGGTTTAGCTTAAATATTTCAAGTCTGTTGTTAATAGCAAACTCTTAAGAAAAGTTTTCTGGAGAGGAACATCATGCTTGACGAATCTTTGTGTATAAATGTTACACCTTGCATTAAGAGGTATGTTCAGAAGATGAGGCAGAATTCAACGAAAAGGAAGTGAAATGTTGATATGATGAGTAAGGCTGTAAGTTTATATAAAAAAATAAGTCAGTAAATGAAAGACTGTGATATCCTTAATACCTGTAATGCCGTCCTGAGCAGAGAGATTAACATACTAAACAATACACCATTAAATGACTAAAGTAAGCAGCATACACAGCAATACAAAACACTACGTAAGCACAAGTCCAGGTTATTTTGGGAAAAAATTTCTCCACTTTTGTGTACAAACCCCTATGCTGACACAGGGTCCAATTTACTCTGGCAGAAATGCAGCAGAGATGAGAAGAAAGCCCAGAAGCCTGTCATTGGGAAGTTTTCTCTTCAACAGGTTGTTTCCACTGAAAAGCAACAACAGTTTTCACCTACAGACCTACTTGCAGAGTCAACAGATCAGTTCTGTGGCAATTCTTGGCTACCAGGTGAAGCAGATCTACTTCGTCTGCCAGCCATTCAACACCTAGACTGCTCTTGGAGAAAGCTAGACCTGTGTGGGCACTTCTATTCCTCCGTGAAAGGATCCATAGGCAAGGTGGAGCACTCTAGGAAGCCCATCATTTTTCTTCTCTGCAAGTGTTGCCTGAAGACTGTAAAACAAATTGGACATTCTCACAGCTGACATGTTTTCATTTCTGGTTAAAAGAGAAAAATCAAATTTTCTCACAGAAGTTAAATGTTTTAATTTTTTCAGTTCTTGAGCCAATGCTGAATCATGCTGTTCTCATCACAAGGAGACAATCATGACCAGAATCACAGGAGTATACCTCCCTACTCCAGAACAGGATTAAGCTATTTCTGACAGATATTTTCCTCTAGCACCTTCTCAGAAATCCTCCATAATTTCACAATCGCACAAGATCTGCCTTATTTTTGCACTGCACTTAGGAAGGCGAGGTAACCTTAGGTCCAGGAAGTTTTTCCTGATGTCAAACATAAATCTCTCTTCCTGAAATTATGCTGAATTTACCTCTTGAAGATAAAGTATTATGTTCAGCAGGAGATGATATGTGAATGATGATGTGGTGACTTGTGAAGCTACATCATCACTCCTCCATGTGCTATTCTTATAGGACAGGTGGTTTATATTTTCTCTAGAGATCATTTAGTTGAAATAAACATTTATCTGAGGGGAATAATCTAGATTTTAATGAAATCTAACTTGCTAATACTATTTTTTTTCCAGTTTTACCCAGGATACAATATACAATATTTTATACAGTACGATACAAATATCCAATCTCATGAAGGGGTTTTTTTCATGGAATGTTTTCTGTTTGCTTATAAATCATATGTTGAAGGAAAAATTGCAAGTTTTATTTATGCTTTTTTCCATACGTGCTGAACAGCCTACAGAAATAGGCCATTATAAGTAGCAGATACTAATCAACAATAAAGACCAGAATGTTTTCAAATGTCTGAAAAATTTACAGGGCATAAGTTCTTTGATTCCTGTAGAACACACCTGGAAAAGACACTGCCTTCATAGCACTTGTTGACAGAAAATGTTGATTTCCTATTTTAGGTAAATTAAGTTTACATTTCCTAAGGTCAAGGGTTACTAAACACAGCTGTTTCTGGCATAATCAGAGAAGAAATACATATGGAAAAGACACCAACTGATATGTTATGTTTCTTACTGCTAAGTGAGTAATTTATCAGAACATCTGACTTTTTTCTTCAAGAAAAGATGACCACATTTTATTTCTTAAATGCTTTTCATACAGCTTGCACTTGCTATAATTTATACCTCTTGATACTAATTAAACATTGCAAATAATGGAGAAGAAATGCAGATGAGAATATACAGGTAAGTACTGCTCATCTGTGGACCAGAAAAGATTTCAAACTTACAGGACAGAAGAGGACTCGAACCAAATCAAGCTTTTACATCAGAAATGGCGAGTTCAATTTGCAAATCAGTCCTCAGAGAAAAGAGTAGCATAGGTTTGGCTGGGATAGACAGGATGTGATCAAAGACATCAATGTATGAATGTAGAATGTAGTGATCACAATCTCATTTTTAATAAGGGTACTGAAGTTGCTGTTGTTGAAGGGCTAAATTCAGTCATTGTCTCAGCAGTCCAAAGGAATGACAATGGCATGCACCACTGTGAATATAGTTAAGAAAAATAAAGAAACTAGTACATCCCAGAATCAGAGCTACAATTCTGCATTGAGACAGTTTGGTAATTTAGTGACACCCAAAGCTGACAAAGGCAGAGGAGAAAACTCTGATGCAGAGAACACCTTGGCAGTATAACAGCTCCTGGCAGGGAATGTGTATCCAGATCCAGACCTGCTGCAGTGTAATTGCAACTGCATGGAAATCAAACAATTAAACTGTGTAAACTGTGTCTAAATTAAATCTTTCAGGTTTTATACCAGTTTCAAATGAGCCTGATAACAATGATAACTCCATGATAACAATATTTGGTCTAAGTACAAGCAACAGCATGAGAAGATGACAGACAGTAACAGCCACTTTGGGATCCTTAATGGTTCTTCTGTGCTGCTCATGGAGGTGCTGAATTCATAGAATCATAGAATCTTTTGGGTTGGAAGTGACCTTAAAGATCATCTAGGTCCAACCTGCCTTGGGGGATCCATTAGACCAGGTTGCTCAGAGCACCATCCAATCTGGCCTTGGACACTTCCAGGGATGAGGCATCCACACCTTTTCTGGGCAACCTGTTCCAGTGCCTCACCACTCTCATAGTGAAAAATTTCTTCCTTATATCTTATCTATATCTACCCTCTTTCACTTTGAAGCCATTCCCCCTTGTCCTATCACTCCATGCCCTTGTAAAAAGTCCCTCTCCAGCTCACTTGTATGCCTTTTAGGCACTGGAAGGTGCTCTAAGGTCTTCCTGAAGCCTTCTCTTCCCCAGGCTGAACAACCCCAACTCTCTCAGCTTGTCTCCATAGAAAAAGTGCTTCAGCCTTTGGATCATCAACTGGTGACTGTATCGTCATTACTTTTGTGTCCTGGCTAAAATGAAAAGCCCTAGGGTTTCAGCTCTCACTGTTGAGGTATGAAAACAGTGCACTCGAGTTAAAACATTTTTAGTTTTCCTTTTTCTTTACACCTTCAACTAAGATATATGATGTTGCTACTGAAAACCTATTCATATTTGGAACCAGGTCATGTCTGAAACTTGTTTAACATATTCTAGGTGAGGAAAAAGATAATAGGTAAATAAGAAAAGTAATTTGTTTATCAAACTCCTGCAGCTACAGTATAACTTAACCCAGTGCAAAATGTTACCAAATAAGAACTATGACATTCCACACAGGTGTAAACGAGTAATTACACACAGGACACAGAGTGTACAGCAGACTGCACAGGATACAAAAAATGTTTCCATTTTTACTCAGGTAATTTTTAACTGTCACTAAATCCACCATTTTTTTCATATCCTTGGTTATGGCTTATTCTGTGTGTGTGTGTATGTGTGAAAATATCTCACATGTATTCACTGATCCTATATAAATCAGACAAAATAGGGTGAAATTACACAGGTGCATCACGACTCCTCCAGGAATAATTGCAAAAAAATTATCTTTACAAAAAACAGATTTATTTTTTTTTTACATTTTTTCTGGTGTTGTCCGAGTACATATTTCTAGCCAGGAGTGATTCCCTGCTATTTTTGTAGGACCTGGGCTCACTCACTGCAAGATGAGTCCATTCTACTATAGATCACAGTCATTTCTCATCATTATACACTGCACTGTGCAACAGCTACTTTACTGTAATTCATGTCTTTTCAAATGATTTAGGTATTTTCTGCTTTGATTTCAACTGGGATATTACTTACCTTTGCTCATTATTTCTTACAACATGTTTCACACTTGTAATTTCTATATTCCCGAGAAATGCCTGTGTTAAGAATTTCATACTACTAAGTTAAGACTGAAATATTCCAAGCATATGTTAAGGAATCTTCAACTTAATACTGTCAAAAGGCAGTGCCACTGAAAGCACGTGTTTTCTTTAATCTTTCTAAAACATACGTAACATATAGAAATGTTTAAAAACTATAGGAACCATTTTTCTAACTATAACCATTGCTTACTACTCCAATACAATATAGTGAAAAAAAACCCAGAGATGATCCCTTATCCTAAATATTTACAATCTAAACAATACAATAGATTAAGAAACAAGTGCCAGAAAGTAGTAATTCTGTGAATATAAGAGTTTATGAAGTCTTCTTTCTTTTGGAGTTGCACATTATGACTGATCGGTTTTGCTACTCCATAATATTAGCAATATACTATGAGTTTATTTGTTATTGGACAGCAAAGAATACACACAGGAGAAAAATAATTTCAAGGCTGCACCTGTGGGGAAACCTAAAATCAGACTTTGCATCTGGAGAGTTCGCAGAGGAGATAAACGCACACTAACAATATAATCTCTAATACTAATACCTAATACAATGAGAGTCCCACAGTCCTCTGCATGGATTTTCTACTGTCTAGTAAAAATGAGATCAAACTGCATTCTTTCTCTTCAGAGGACTATGAAATAAACTCTTTTTCTTCTGTGTGGCCATCTTCTTTGATAAAACTTAAAGACACTTTAAATCCCTCTACTCCTCTTCCAAGTTTTGACAAAGGCTTAAAATGCATTTATACAGTATAATTAGAGACATTTTGTTTCCTCAAAAAAACAGGCCTAAAACTGGATGAAGGAAGCACTAACAAGGAGCAGTTGGTTTATTATGGTGAGAAGTGACAAGGCTGGACAAGCAGGCATTCAAATGGGAAGAGCAGATCTGGAATGAAAGGTGAAGTGAGGTAGTGAGATGGGTGGCCAACCTGACTAACAAGAACTTAAGAGGATGAAAGCAGACAAATGCAAAGAGAAAGAAAGATGAGAAAAATTCAGAGAAGACAAAGAGGAATAAATAGAGGAGAAGAGGAGAATGGATGAGAATATGGAGACTAAAAACTGGCTTTTTGGGGAGTAAAGATTGGCACTGCTTAACAACTAGTCCCTCTGGAGGGTAGCATCTCATATTATTTGCAAGAACAAATTCATGCAAATTATAAGAGGAAAAAGAGGAGGGTATCTCAGAGGAGATGTTATCCACTCAGTCCTTCCACTTGTCTGAGGAAACAGCATCTGCTCAGCACTTGCAAGTGCAAGCAAGGAAGTGAAAACTAGCTTTATATAACAGCTGCAGATGTAGACTGCCAGGAAGTCAAAGTAGTTCATTGCTCCTTAAAGAGTCTAAAAATTCACAGCTCCTACGATCCACTGGAAACTTGTTGGGGACTGTAACAAACAGTTCGAAGAACTCTCCTGTGAAGAATATCAATTGTGGGAGCACAGAGGAGTGATGCAAGCAATGGAACCTACAAAAGGAAAAAAATCTATATATTTCAGGTGACATAAGAGATGACAGTGATCAGAGGCTCTGGATGTCATTGATATTCTCCAAGATGGAGTAGAGAGGGGAAAAAAAGAATACTGCATGTTGCAATTGCAAGAATGAGAAGCTGTTCAGCACAGATATTTGAATGATGCTGGAAAATAAACTTCAATAAAAGAAGGCTCATGCTCCTGGATTGCCTTGGGAAAGAAGTCATGGTGAGAGAAGTTATGGAGCTCTGTGACAGCTAAAGAGTAACTAATAGTCAGTGAATATATGTAGCCACTGACACTATAACTGGTTTGGAAATGTTACAAAAATGGGAATAATTGTAAAGATTACAATTAACCTGATCTGAGGATGAAAAGATATTTGGTTTTATTTCGTAATTTATTGTGAGTTTAATGTTAATTTAAAATACAAAAAGGCAACTGAAGGATTTTAATCCTTTCCAGACAGTGGCTTAATGAGGGCCAGACCATCTCATCAGCTCTTGTACTCCCCTTGCTGATAGGAGCGTTGTGAAGAGTAGTGCTGAACATGATGTAAAAGGCAATGCCCTCCATAACTGCCCATGCACACTGTGCTTTTCACAACCATGTCACTGGTGCAAATCACATCCTGCATAACTGTGGAAAGACAGACATCAAGAGAGGAGCACACAGGCTACAGTTCTATTTGCATCACTTACTCCTACAGAGATGAGACCTCTCTATTTCTCCGTTGCACCTTTTCCAGAAGAAATGCCACAGTTTGAGCTTCCCTATCACAGCACCTGCTGAACAGTCCTCTTTTAGTGGCAAGAAAAGTGCATGGTATGGGGGGAAGAGGCAAGATTGGCATACTATTTTCAGCTCTTGTAAAGAAATCAACTCTTTCCTTCAAAAGAAAATGTTAATTTTATTTCCAGAGAACAGTCTCACAAGGAGCCTGACCAGTTCCTGAGGCTTGACTGTGCTTAACAGAAATGGGGAGGAAGGGACAAGCACCACAGCAGATAGGAGTGTGCATTAGCAGTGCTCCTCTGCTTTAAAATTATATGTGTTTCACAACAAGCCTTCCTTCTTTTAATTTTTAAAGCTGATTATTTTCCAAGAAACTCTGAACTGACAGTACCTGTTTTTTAAATTTGGTTGGAATATATAGAGATGTTATCAATCTCACCTGTCAGTCTCTGCTGCCCTTTCCCACAGTGTATGATCTTCTCTCACAAATTAATAACCAATATTACAACAGGCCAAAAGTCTAAATTTACTTTTTCCTTCCCTCAAATAGGGTTTATTTAACATTTCCTCTTCTCACTCTCCATTCCGACCTTTTCTGCTTTCCTCTTTTCTTCACTGATGCTTTAAACTGTAGGGATTGCAGGGCTAAAATAACATGTTATACTTTACCCTGAAGGCTGTGAATGTTGTGATTATTCTTATCTGTTTCAGCAAGGGATTCAAAAGTCTTCTACTGTCATGAGACTTACCCTTGAAGTTAGTAGAAACACTGTTCATAGTGTAAAGTAGATGGCAGAAGAGAACATTTTCTGAAAATAAGCTGTTCTAGGTAGTGACTAGAAAACAAAGCTTTTAAATTGAATAATGATATTCTGAAACTGACCCAAATTCTGTGAAGGGCCAGCCTACAGAGGAAGCAAACCTCTTAGATTCCAGGCAGCATGGTAACTATTAGTGAACAAGTACACCTGAAGACAGAA
This sequence comes from Manacus vitellinus, assembly GCF_001715985.3. NCBI lineage: Eukaryota > Metazoa > Chordata > Aves > Passeriformes > Pipridae > Manacus > Manacus vitellinus. The sequence goes on along the minus strand of NW_021939471.1, from coordinate 11,766,901 downwards.
TAGAAATCTCTCCTTTCTAACGCTTCGTGGGAAAAGGCTATTTATTTGTTAATTGGAAGTTCTGTTCCATGTGAAAATTGGTCTCACCTGAGCACAGTTCTGAAAAAATATAAATTTGCTTCTTCAGAGATGATCTTGACAATCTTGCAGCTCCTTTGTCAGGTACTGAAGCATGCTGCAGCAAAGGTGGACAGGCATCCCAAATCACAAGGAGGCATATTGTACATTTCTAGGGAGTGCCTTTTCCCAGAAGCCTGTCAACTTCTTTGAAGGACATTAAGTCCTGTGACAGCTGCACCATTACTGCCCACCAAAGAACTTTGACCTATTCTGGTAAATATGCTCAGGTCTCCTTACAGTACATCCTGTATTTGTAATTGAGTTAGTGATGTGACCAACATATGCCAAAGTGGTTACCTGAATGACAATCATGTGACTGACTGGATAGACAATTTGGGAATGTCTGAGTACAATCTGTGTGAATACCAAAGTACCTTAGGAAATGAGCTTCACCGGCATGTAAAACCTATAAGCACCGATCTTGGGAATCCTTTCTTGTGGTGAGATCTGAGCCTGAAGGTAGATATATTTAAATGATACTACTTTCATTTTAGCACTTGTGGCTGAACAGCAAAGCTTACCTCCTCTCCTTGCTGTTTTGAACAGCCCAGTGCACTGACTGGCACCATCTGATCTGCTTTTGTTAATGAAGGTCACGGTGGAGCTGTAGATCAGCTCTGAGATGGAAACTCAACAGTTCTGTATCTTGCACTCAGCAGCATGAGTTTTCTGTTAATAAAATACAAAACCAACAGACAATTAATTAGTCTATGGAGCATTTACTCACCTCTGCAGGGTTTTTTTTCCTCAATGTGTAGTAAAGGACAATGCTAATGGAGATCCAAATATCTGAATACTGTCGGGTGGTCAACAGGTGCTTTCTCCCATTTGTTTCTCATTTTTATTGTTTTACTGGTGGCAGAACCACAAACTAGGTCTGCTAGCACTGAGCGTCAGCACAAAAGCTTTTCCTATTCTGCTGGACATTTCTTGCATGAACTGTGCTTTTGGATAATCTCATCAATAGCATAGTAACTGCTAAGAAACAATGCAAAGAAAAGAAGTTGATTTGCACTTTTAAAACTATTTTTCCCTGTACATGTCTATTGTGTAGAATTCTGTGAAATAAATTTGTGAATGCAAAGACTGACTTGACTGTTCCTTTGGTACGAGAAACCAATGAAAAATAATGCATAATTAAAGAGTTTTGTTTCCTTCAGGATGTCACACATTTTGAGCTCTATCCATGTCACCAAAGTTTAATAGATATTAATTCAATAAAATGAATCTAAATGTCATTGTATTTTTTCATTGAAGGAGGCATCAAACAAGTGTTTCAGCCACAGTTATACCAGCACCATACTACTTCAATGTTAAGTTTGAGAAAGATAACTAAACAGAAAAAAATATCTTTTTTTTCTGTAGACTTAAAATGCACATTGCAAAATGTCCATTATTAAATGGATATGCTAATAATTCTGATTAATGGAACCATTTTGGTTCTACATCTCCTTTATCCTTGATCTGATGCTGAGACAGTAAAATACCACGTCAATACGTCAGATATCTATACTGGGTATTAGGAGACATCATATAAAACACTGATGGGAGCTACTAGCTCTTTTCAAAACAACCTGGCCATCTGTTTATATGCTGGCATTTAAATACCTGTGTCCCAGTTCAACACTAAATTAGATTAATTTGATTCCATTGACCAAGATGTCCCCTATCTTAAAACTTCCACTCATAGGATTAATACAGTCTACTAGCAGGAACATTACTATTTAAAATCATGATCACCCTGACAGCAAAGGCTAGAAGTTCATTCTCACAAGTAGCTGAAAGAGGGACAAAAACAAGCAGACCTCAGGAATAATGATCTCCATTTAGCTAATTAATTAAAACAACGTAAGGTAACTTAGGAATAAGAATACCCCTGAGAGATTTTTTCGTGGCTTTCAAGATCATGGATACAGTACAAAGTAAAGTCATCTTTTGATGTTAGATGAGTGGAAGCAGCTTCATTGGCATATTTTTCTGCTGTTTTGAAGTTAGCACCATGTTCTTATTTATTCTGTCATAGTACAGTCCCCTCTATTTTTATTTAACCAAAAAGTACTTTTAAGACCACAGTATTTTAATATTCCTATTAAATATTACTGAGAATACAGTAAAATGGTAGTAAAGGATAACTGTTAGAAATTCAAGTATGAATAGGCCATACTATAGTTAGTCCAATCCAAGCAGAACTGGCATGAATTAAGCCTGCATTTCCTAGACTTTCTCAGTTTTGCACAGAACACAGGAGCATCATTTCAGCTCAACTCTGGTTGGAAATTTAAATTTTAACTGACACTTTCATTGTGCTAATCACACTTCAAACTTCCACCTCAAGCTCCTGCCTCAGTGTGCCATCCTCATGAAAAGCATATTCAGTGATACACAAGTGTGCAGTCATACAGCCACCCTACCTGAAGAGATGGAGTATGTTAATTTACATATTTATCAAACATTGTAAGGAAAAGCACGCACTGCAGTGGCACACTGCACTGTGAAGGAGAGCCTCAGTAGCAGCTGGGATTACTGCACTGGAAAACACACAACAATCAGTCTGTTGACATACATGTGAATAAAGGTAGGGAAATGACACAGTAGGTATTTAAGACAAAAAAAATTTGAGAAATAACTTCATTCAGCAGTGCAGCTGTGCTCTGCAGGGGCACAGAGAACATCCTTGATCTCTCATTCTCTGCTGGGAGTGCAGTAGAGGCAGCACACGTGGCTGACCAGGAAGGACACTCATCCATCAGCTGCTCCCCACCCAGCCTAGAAGTAATTAGGGACTCCAGAGTGAGCCTGGTTCAGTTCTCACTCAGAAAGAGGATGTTGCTCTGAAATATAAAATGGAAATTCTCATTACAAAAAGACACAAAAGCTGAAAGAAGAGTCTGTTGTTGAAACCATGGGATAATACTAAAATCAGACTGGTCTCACACCTGCTAATCATAACTTCTTTCCTGGGCAAAGATTTCCGGCTGGTGATACTAAAATAGCTACTTGAAGATAGTCACATCTTGACATCACACAGACGGGGGTAATAAAAATGACTGTAACACTAAAAGCAGCTCATTGCTAAGTCTGCACCACTTCACCACTCAAAATACTTCAGAGAAACAGTTCAACATGCTGAATGACAAACAGAAACCCTCTACCTGCCCTGAGGATCCAATCTTTTCTCGCCCTTGAGTTTTGCCCATCTCCAGGGCCTGACTTCCCATCTCAGATGGCTTCAGCTGCAATTATTTAAGACATCACCACCCAGGCTCTCCTCTTGGATGTGACTGCTCCAGCACAGGATGTAATAGATCAAATATGTGGAGAGTCTTCAGCTAGGGCTGTCCTCCCATCCCAGCCCTCACCACTAGAATAGGTGGAGATCAGTTCCTGACACACAGTTGCTCCTGCTACAACTACTGTGGGAACAACTCCCACTGACCAGGACACAATAGACACTGCTCCGAGTTGCAACACCTACATCTATTGCAAAAACTGCCCAGGACACTCAGGAGTCTGGGCTGTGGAAGATCAGCCCTGCCCAGTCATTTCCAGGGATGATTTATCATGATAGGGCCCTGACTTGTCTTTCCTGTCCCTTTGTGGGAGGTTAGGGCTCCTGAAGCAGGAAGGGAGTGGATAAATGCAGACAATAATGTTCCTAGTCAAAAAGCAAATTCACAGGAATCTTTGGTAATACTGATCTTTATAGCTAAAAAAGTATTGCTTCTGTATTGTAGAACAGGCATCAGCCAAGCTGGCCTTTTATCCAGTGCAGACATGATAATGGGAAATATGTATGGGCCTTTCCCTATAATTAGGGTGCATTCAGAAGTGTCACTGGCTTTCCAGGCAGGCAAATGTAAAGTGCCGTGACTCATCACTAAAAGGTGTGACTGCTCTCGGAATTTGTAAGATTTGCTTTAAATGCTGATGGGCTCCTTCTTCTTCCATGGGATGTCAGAATTTGAAGAGCCTGATGGGGACTGAAGTGTCAAACCGCTGATAAGCCAGATAAATCTATTTGTGCCAATTGTCACCAGCCCTAAAGGTGAGAAAGGAACCTAACCCCAGGGAAATAAATAGGTTAGTCAGACTGAAGCAGTAAGGAGCTGTCCAGGATCCTTTTTCTTAATAACACTCTCAGGATGGGCCAATTTAGTCATGTAAATTTTAATTATTACTTTTTTATAAAAACATCCATCAGCTCATGAATAATGCCTACCTCATATGTATGTTTCTTTCTGACCTCATCTCAGTCAAGTGAGTTTGACTTTATAATCATCTTGCCTTCCTTCAGCTGGCATGAATGAGGATATTGGCTCTGTTACTATCAGCCTATTAACTTTCTGCTTTCACTCAAACCTTGGTCTTTTGAAGCCAAAGCATTTATGGAGCCAAAGGTTTCCAATCTAAGCAGTCTGTAGATAGCACTGAAATATATGCTTGTGTATATACTTACAGATAATTCAGAGATGGTTTAAGGGTGGAATATCTCTGTTTGTAACAGGGAAATGAGAATTTTACTAGGCCTTCAACATTATTCATTACAACACCTTTCATAGCAGATTATCACACACACCAAGAATGACAATACTATTTTACTACACCCAGTGTGAGAAAGGGGGCAGATTTCATACTGAAAGTTTTCAAAAAATGCTGGTCTGCCAGGGCTGTATATGTAGAGCCAAGTTCTTTTTCCCTAATTTATAATTTACACACTGTACTGTCGAATATATACCACAAAATCATTTTCTGGAATTTATGAAGTTGCTTATAGACCTATTGTTCTCACACTTTGGTACTGGTAAAAGTCTGCCAGTATTTACATTTTACTCTACTATAGTCAAACATTCATGATACTACACTAAAAATTAAATGTGTTAAAGCAAGCTGAAACTACCCATATCTATACATCAAAGATAATTTTTCAATTAAAATGTGAAGGGAAAAAAATTCTCTTTGTGACATTGCTTGCAGGTGAAATAATGCTTATTTATTGAGGGAAATATCCTTATGACACATGAATTACTATTGTCCAGTAGATGGACTAATCCCATCTGAATTTCCTCTATTTAGTTTTTCTCATTTTTCCTACAGCTTTCTAAGTAGAATAAAAATTACAGAGGTTAAAAGCTTGTGAATACAAGCTGCCTTCAATAAAAAATAAAGTATGATTTTTTTTTAAAGCACTGATACTCATTTGACATGCACAGACACTTGATTCGTATGAACGACTAGAGGAACTCCAAAGGGGCCACTGTGTTTTTTTCTTGCATCAATAATCCACACACAAGGAAAGAATTTACACAATAGAATACAAGAACTCCCTGGGAACATTGAAATACAAACATTTCCACATGACTTTGTCCTTCAAAAACGTGCATTTACCTGTTATGTTTTTAAGTGCTTAGTACCAATCTGCCCATTAAAAACAAGTACCCAACTGACCATTTAGTCTTTTAGTGTGTAAAATAAAATTGTCAAATACAATGTATACCAAACAGTAGGACTTACTGTCTACTTCATAGGACTGCGATGAAGATTAATTAATATCTGTAGTGCTTTAGTGCCCGCTAAGTATTTTTCTATGGATTTAGATACAGCAGTTATTCAACATTATAAAGAACCCTGGCTAAACAGCTAACTCCTGTGCTAAAAAACAGTTGGTAAAATTCTCCTCCTGGCTTTATTCAAGCACATAAGGATTCAGAGAAAGTAAAAATATCCTGAAAACTCCTCTAAGCATCCCAAGTTCCAGGCATTGTGACAGGCTGCATTAGCACAGTCTCAAGACTATTGCTGAGCTACAGCAGCTTCCAAAAAGTCGTTCTTCAAAAAAGAACAATTGAAGCACAGCAGCGTTCTGGCTTTTGCCTTCATCTCTTCCCCCTAGCCCCCTCCCCATCCTTCCTCCACCATATTCCCATGCCAGGATTTGTAAGGTGGCAACACAAAACCAACAGATGGGCTAAACACCAGCTGAAAAAGGGACCGGGAGGTGGTTTCTTAATGGTTGGTGTCCACTGCCACACTGACTTAATTTCTCTGCTGTTCTTGTAAATTCTTAAGGACACAAATTAATTGAAACATAGTAGGGACATTGTTCATTAGGGACTTGTTTTTCCTTCATAAACCCAAATGAATCCACAGCATCACAATGTAAGAGTAATCACATTTATGGTGATGATTGTAAGTCTAAGGCATGATAGGATGAGCTTCAGCTACTGACTTTGTAGCAGGTTTCCTGTACTCACTTCTATAAGTCACTACATCTCTTCCTGGCTCAAGTTTTTTGCCTAATCTACTTTTCCTAGCACTCTGTTAAAACTTTTAATTATCTTGGGAAAAGACATGCTGGATATTTGTACAAGATCTACCTTACAAGGAGTACTACTTGCTACTGTGACTTGCTACTATGACACTAATTACTAATAAAAACACAATCTAAATTTTACCCCATCTACTTTTTTGAAAAAAAAAAAAAAAAAAAATGTATTCATTTCCTGATTCTACAGCCTGTGCTCATCTATCTGTGGCACTGCAGTAGGGTTCCGACAGGGGCTTTAACACAACCTGGAATGGGAACACACATAAAACAGAGAGATGCATTCCTAGGTGAAGATGTATTTACTGCAGGAGACAATGATTTTGTGATAAAGAAGATGAAGTATACAACTGTAAACTTTAAGTAGTATTTTCAGTTGAGCAGCTCTTAATCATGAAAAATGTATGCTGGCCTTATTTTACCATCTGTACACTCTTGAAAGGATTTGGGCAAGGAGATAAAGCAATGACTTTTCTATCCCTCACAGTTTTCTTCTGAGAAGCAGAAAATGCCTTTCACCCTAGTTCTACTCCCAGGCATTGCCTTGTTTGCTATCTAAGAACTTCAAGTCAGATGGAGGAGACTGAACTGTGAATTCCTAAACCTAGAAAAATATTTTCAGATGTCTGTGCAGCCCAAGGCAGCTGTTAAACCTCTGTGTGCTACCAGAAACTGTACTCTGACAGAGCAGGGATGGAGACAGACTCAAAAAGGCATTGAGCTTCTGACCACTTTTGCAAGCAGGGCTCCTTAAAAAAAACAAACTCAGAGAACACAACAGCAACAAAACACAAACAACAAAGGCAAGTGAGTGGGGAAAAAAATGTAGGCCTCACTCTGAGTGCCCAGGACTTCCTTAGGAAGACTCTGCAGTTTACAATGTCAGCAGCACTTCCAAACTTGAGCACCCAATAAACTGACAGAGAAAAGCATTCATGATGGGTACATCAGTTAAAATTACACTGAAGTCAGATCATGAGGGATATGAAAAAGTAGAGAGTAGATTTGTAACAATTACTATTACAGTTGGCATTTCTCCCTCTCCTTCAAACTGTACTGTACCTCTCAGTGCAGCATTCTTTCTGTGGATGACAACACAACAAACATACCCAAGGAAAGTAAGAACAAAGTGTCATCCTCTAGACCTGATGTCAAATGACTATTCAATCCAATAAATATCTGTATATCCATGTTTCTGTAGTAAATCTGTTTTAATATAGTACAAAAGACTGGGAAAAAAAAAATCTAGGCTGGCTTTTCTATTAGGTTTTGTTAAATGGGCTTTCTTAATTTTCACTTTATACCCTGAAAGCCACAGAACCACGCTACATGTTATGTAGTAGCTGATGTGGTGTACAACTCTTGACCAATCTACTTACTTTCATTCTGTAGTGCACACTCTTCTAGTACTTTTTTTTGGATGACTGCAAATTTTCACCTGAAATAAAATAAAATTTTAACTAATCCTGACTTTCAAAGCTCAGCAAGCTTCATCTTGAGCATCATCAACAGAATGGGGGGGGAGGAATATTGCCATGCTTCCCTTTTACTAATTATGCCCAGATTGCTCATCATGCCAGATAGTGTTTATGCTAGGAATTTTCTACAGCATACCTCAGGGGCAAATTGCCTGTAGTGGTGATCTGGGAATTCTCTATAGCCTACTTTAACAAACAAACCTCCAGTATTCCTCCATATCACATCATTCAATTCTCTTGCCAAATCTTCAGCATAGTTTTCAACTGAGCTAACTTCAGCTACCCAGAGAAGGGTATTCCCTGACACACCGGTTGTTTATTCCCTCCAGAGCATAATATATGCTCTCTGACCCCGTGATCCTGTACAAGCTAAGAAAACACAGTAGTTTTAAGTCATTAGGCTGTTGCTAATGAAAGCCCTTGAGGTAAAAGCCATCAAGGTGAAAGCCCTTGTACTGGACAGCAATGTTAGCCCTGAGATTTCATGTAAATTGCACAAACATTTACAGTAATTGTTAACCCTTTCCGGTTATCCACAACCTCATCTACTTTTCACAGATCTTCTTTTACAAAACTAGATTTTGTTGCAGTGTTTGGGATATTTATATTCCCTCAGTTAGTGGGTTGCTCTGGGCACATGGTGTGCCCGGGCACAGGGCATGAGAAGCTGTTCCAGTGCACACCAGCACCACACATTCATGATGGGACGGAAAACGAGCTACATCTCTATTCTGTACCACCTTCCTGTGACACCTACCACAACCACTATCGATTATCCCCTTTCCTCTTTAAAAGGTTTATGATTTGGCACAGTGGCTGCTCATGGAACAACTAACTCTGGTTTTGACGCCGAATACTCCTGTTTAGAGTGGTGAGGCACCCCAGCAGGGTGGCTGGTGTTTCTTCAGCTCCCACGTGTGACAATGTGCCAAGGGCAGGGATTTTTTGGTGGCGGGGTGAGAAACCACCAATTGTCCCATTCTTGAGTGTCCCTGTGCTGGCACCAGGAGCAAAGCACGAGGTGAGGTGTGAGATGTGAGGCGGGGCGGCCGACAAGGCCAAGGGTTGGGGAGACCCCACGGCCCCTGGTCTTTGCCGTGGCTGGGCAC